>NC_058376.1:21513500-21818000 GCF_018350175.1 Felis catus | reverse complement strand
ATGTAATATACTGTATTTGAAATCATTGTACACTATGATTTTCCTTAATGACTTGACTCTTTTTTTCTTTTATTTTTTTTAATGTTTATTTATTTTTGAGACAATGCGAGAGACAGAGTTCAAGCAACGGAGGGGCAGAGAGGGGCAGAATCCGAAGCGGGCTCCAGGCTCCGAGCTGTCCGCCCAGAGCCCGACGCGGAACTCGAACTCACGAACAGTGAGATCATGACCTGATCCGAAGTCGGACGCTTAACCAACTGAGCCAGTCAGGCGCCCCATTGACTCTTTTTTTCATGTCATTACTCTTTGTCTGACTCTTTATAAAAAGTTTGCAGAAACATAGTCCAATATTATTCCAACTATGTTGTATTTATCAGAACATCTTCAATTATGTTTAGTATGTAGATGATACCTTGCTATACACTTTTTATTGGTGATGTGGTTTTTGCTGTTGCTCATTTCAAAGATTATCTAGAAATGGTGAAGTAAGTGACTATCCATCTTCATAGTTATTAAGGTTATTGATATTTATAACTTAAAGTTTTCTAAATTGCAACCCCCAAAATGTATACCTATTTACATTTTTGCCAGGACTGTATTATTGGCAGCTCTTTCATATTTAAGTCAGTTAATATTTAAGTCAGCACCATTTAATATAATTAATTCTTTTTTAAACTTGCCCAATTTGGTAAACTAAGAAGAGCAACATTAAGTGCAGTGATGTTGCTCATTTAGCACCTTGCCTATTGATTACTTGAAGACATTGTTTTTTAACTGTTTTGTAAAAAGGTGATTCACTCAAAGTGAAAAGATTGTAAACACTGTTTTCAAGGCAATTTGTTTGATGGACAAGACAAGTGTCATACAAAGATATGAAGTACATAAATGGAAACAAAACATTTATATTTAATGACTCCTTACCGAACTTACTGCATTAATGAGAAAATACGAAGGCAAACGGAAAGTGAAGCAGAATGAGAAAGGTTTCAAATTGGTGGCATGTGAAAATGATGTATTTTTGGAGAAATGGTCCATATCATTTTCTGTTAACTAGAGAAGACAGTGGAGGTGACAGTATGCAGAAGTTTATATGAAACATTTAATGTCAATATATTGAAGGCCATGGGGAGATTAGTCAACCTACTACTGTCATTATAACGTAATTCAAACAATTCATTAATATTAAGATGTTTGTGGGTGGCTCAGTTGGTTAAGTGGCCAACTCTGCTCAGTTCATCATCTCACGGTTAGCGGGTTCGAGCCCTACCTCGGGCTCTGTGCCGACAGCTCAGAGCCTGGAGCCTGCTTTGGATTCCGTGTCTCCCTCTCTCTCTGCCCCTCCCCAACTCCTGCTCTGTTTTTCTCTCTCTCAAAATTAGATAAACATTAGAAAAAAATTTAAAAAAAGATGTTTACCAGTAATTAAAACAATAATTATTTCAATAATTTATAAAGGTATCCATTTTAATATTTCATAAACAGAGTCTTTAAACTTGCAATAAAATCCATTGACAATAAAAATTACTGAATTTACAGATGACACTCATAATTCACTTAAAAAGAGTTTACATCCACATCTACATGAAGGGCAAACATCCTTGTCTTTCAAATTGGGTTGTCTGAAAGGGCAATACTGGTCTATAAAAAATCAATAGCCAAAGCAAAGAAAGAAAAATAGTTGATTTTAATAGTTTCGGAACATTGATGGAAGTACTGTATAATTAAAAGATTGATGAGCGGGGCCTCTGGGGGGCTCAGTCGGTTAAGCATCTGACTTCAACTCAGGTCATGATCTAAGGTTCCTTCTTTCGAGTCCCACATCCTGTTCTCTGCTGTCAGTGCAGAGCCTTCTTTGGATCTTCTGTCTCCCTCCCCTGCTCATACTCTCTCTCTCTCTCTCAAAAATAAACATTTGCAAAAATGATTGATGAGCTATTGTATCTCTCATATTTTTTCAGTAATCTTTTAACAGCCCATGATGTTTGTTCCATTGACCACACATTTTTCTCCATACATTAGTTTGCTTAATACAGACATGGAAACATTTTAGCATTCTTGTCATGAACATGCTCTGAAAACCACAATTATATAAGTCCCATTCTCACATGGTTACACAAGAGCCATAGGAATATATAAACAAAAATAAGGCAACTGAGATATAGTCATTAATATAGGAAAGAAATTCTAATTCTCCTGATCTACAGATTTGTTTTACATTATGGCTGACAAATGACATATAAAGACTATGGTTAGCATTGTCATCCATGGGGAGATGATTTAATTATGCTGTAGTCTACATTTTCACATGAATGAATTAAGAAAGATGTTATGGTCAAATACACAGCATCTCTTATAAGCTGCATAGATAAGTAAATAAATCAAACAATTATTTCCTAATCACGCTAGTAACCATGAATAGCTCAAGAAAAGCCAAGCAGTAGTAATCACCTTCTTTGGCATGATATTTAATTTATCATGGTGGCGGTATGAAATGGAAGTCTGTGCAAAGACTCCGTGAAATAGCACAGAAAGCAAGGCTGGGAATAGTCTATGATTAGCAGAACAATGCAATAAGGAAAATTTAAGAGGTACAATTGAAATATTTAAGAAGAGGTATTGGTGATTAAATGTGTATAGGATAGTAGTGCAGTGAGCTCTTCCTGATGCTTTAAATGAAAGGATTGCAATCTAGATAGCCAGTATGTATGCTCGATTAAACAATAAAATTGGATTAAAATTACCTCTACCCTTCAGGTATTTAACTTCCTGCAAAATCGTGCTAGTAAGAATAATATTGAACAGAATCTAGTTGGGCGAGTTAAAGGATATCTAGCACACTCTCCCTGTCAAATGGTCTTCTTGAAATGAAAAATTGAATATAAAAATCTGGAAACATCTTCGAGCATGTAGAAATTTTTTGTAAGATTTAGCAGCCTTCCACGCATGAGGAAACCTTACTGTTAACAATAAGGGTGGAATCGTATTTAAATACTATGCACAAACTCACCATCTAATCACAAAAGTAAAAAAAAAAAATGATTTGGGGAGGGGAGGGGGGAAAATGACTTTGGGCGAATTTGGGTTACATATTGACCATGGATTTTTTGAGGATCCGATTCAAGACACACAATGAAAATCTGGGGGAACTAAAGTATCTCACTTATCTGGGGCACCTGGGTGGCTCAGTCAGTTAAACACTCAACTCTTAATTTTGGCTCAGGTCATAATCTCACAGTTCATGAGATCGAGCCCCGCATGCAGCTATGTGCACGGAGCCTGCTTGGGAATCTGTCTCTCTCTCTCTCTCTGTCTCTCTCTCTCTCTCCCCCCTCCCACCCCTCCCCTGCTTGCTCTCTCTCACTCTCTCTCTCTCTCAAAATAAATAAACACTTTTTTAAGTATCTCAGTTATCTAATAAACATTTAAGTTTACTAGTAAGATTGTGAGGTAAAAGTAAATGTCTGGTTGCAGTATTCAAATTAAGCAGGAAAAACGTAAAAAATCATACATTAAGGATGAGGAAAGGGAGTGGTAAATAAATGTCAATGATCTCAACAAAATCTTACTTTATGGAAATGTACCGTAAGAATGTTTTCCTCCATTCCCAAACTATCAAATTCTTAAATGTAAAATAAATGCATTGTGCATTTCGTACTTTTCCCTTAAATGGTACATATACAGAAATGCCGATATTTTTGAGTAGTAGTAAAGCTATAGGAGTTCTGTCTGATGGATCTCACATCCGATATAAATGAATGCAGACCAGTTGTGGGTGCACAGCTTGCCTCAAAAGAGTCCAGCAAAGTTGAAGAAGTGTGAAAAATCAAATATATTTCATTCAAAGTGAAAACCACAATCAAGTCACTGTAAAGTAATTGAATGATAATAAAAGCTAGTTTCAAAAAATTTTGAAACATGCTTTCAACAGAATTCATCTTTTTCATGTGTGTGTCTGTATATGTATGATATGTACAAATGAAACGAGAGCAAGCATTTATGAAAAAATACTCAAATAAGGAATGAGTACACAGGAATGAAACATGAAAACACACAATTTCTGCCTTCAAATTATGATAGACGTTGTGAACAAAAAGCTATCGCTGCAGAACACGGAACTATTAATGATAGTATCTGGCGTAGGCATTCACTCCTGGAAAGAGAACGTATCAGACAGCAATTTAAAGCTTTGGTAATCTCAGTGCTGTCTGGGATCAGCAGCATCACTTTCCTCCAAGAACTACTTAGAAATGCAGAATCGCAAGGGCTCCCCGGGGGCTCAGTCAGTTAAGGGTCCAGCTTAGGCTAAGCTCATGATCTTGTGGTTCTGAGTTCGAGCCCCGAGGGAAGCTCTGTGCTGACAGCTCAGAGCCTCGAACCTGCTTCAGATTCTGTCTCCCTCTCTCTCTGCCCCTTCCCCACTCACACTCTGTCTCTCTTTCTTAAAAATAAGTAAACATTAAAAAAAAATTAAAAACAGAAAGAAATGCAAAATCCCAGGCCCCATTCAACAGAATCAAAAAGGTCTGTAAAAAAATGATTCACCAGTGGGTCATATGCAAATTGAAATAACCAAGCACCCTATGCTGTACGCCTGAAACTAATGTAACATTGTGTCAACTATACTCAAAAAAAATTAAAGTAAAAATAAAATAACTAAGCACCATCCTAAGACCAAAGATTCCAGAGTCACAAGTTTACTGTCCAAGTCCTTTGCAGCTTGTGAGGCCAATGAACAGTATTTGTGAGATAATACAGGTGTGAAACAATGGGTTTACTCACAAAGTTGTTTTTATCAAGTTTGTGTAAAAACATGTTACATCTAAAAATTCTTTTATACATAACCTAATTTATTCCCCAAACTCATTAACATAATCCTTTCCCAGACTCTTCCTTACATTTTTGCAAGATAGAACTAAATGGGCCATCTTTTTTTATGTCCTTAATAATTGCTCTTTACATTGTTTTTCTAATTATGAAGTAATTATCACTCTAAAAGGGGCTTCCAAGGAAATTCAACACCCATTTTATTTTATTTTTTTTAATTTTTTAAATGTTTATTTTTGACAGAGTGAGAGAGAGACAGAGACAGAGCATGAGTGGGGGAGGGCACAGAGAGGGAGACACAGAATCTGAAACAGGCTCCAGGCTCTGAGCTGTCAGCACAGAGCCCGATGTGGGGCTTGAACTCACAAACCGAGAGATCATGACCTGAGCTGAGGTCAGACGCTCAACCAACTGAGCCACCCAGGTGCCCCAAACATCCATTTTCTTTTATGCCTCCACTTTTAGGTTTGACAAAATGCAGCATTCTGAAGGTTATTTTTTTTATCTATATGTTTATTTTTGATCAAGTTTTGCCATTTCTTTCCACTGCATTTGGAATTTTTTATAGTAACCTGTTTTTTTTTTTGTTTCATTATGATTTGTATTCTTTCTCCTCTTTTTAAAATTACTTTATTTATTTTTATTTTTATTGCTTTTTATTTTAATTCCAGTATAGTTAATATACAGTGTTATATTAGCTTCAGATGTACAGCATAGTGATTAACAATTCTGTGCATCATTACTCAGTGCTCATCATGGTTAAGTGTACTCCTAATCCCTCTTCACCTATTTCACCCATCTCCCCACCCACCTCCCCTCTGATATGCTCTATTTTAAATGAGTATCCTCAGTTAAAGTTATTGCGGTTTTTTTTTCAACAAGAATTTTTTTTTTTTACTTGAAGCATACTTCACAATACATGGTTCTAAATGATACATACAAAACATTCCATCCAAGAAAAATAGAATAAACATTTCTTTTTTTCCCAGAACTCACAGAAGAATCCCCTGGTTAAATCACATAAAAAGAGACCTAAGAAATACATGTTACAAATTTAAGAAGACTTGATTTCAAACCAAATATATTTTCCAACCACAATGGTACAAAACTAAACAACAATAAAACAAAACTGGAAAATCGACAATGTAAATATTAAATATTTAATATGTAAATGTTACACAACACACTACTGCACAAGCAATGGGCCAAATAAGAAATCAAATGGCAAATCAAACTATGTCTCGAAACAAAAGTAAAAGAAACACAGTATTTGGAAACCTATGGGAGTTTGTTCTTCATGCCTCCTAGTTATTTGTTTTGTTCTTGTTTTTACATCCTGAGGTCTTGATGATCTGAAAATAGTCCCCTGGCTTTGATGACTTTATTCATTTCGACTATACTTGAAATTGTTTCCTTCTCAGTAAAATATATTCTCTTCTAAATAACTAATGCACTAAATAATTAAGCAGAAGATACTTTAAAATCTTGTCACCATTTAGAGCAAGTCTAAAATGAGATGTAGGACCAAAGTAGTTTGTGACTTTAATTTTGAGTAATAAAAATTTGTGAATAATTGGTGAATTTGTGAATAATAAGAATTGTATTTGTGAATTTGTGAATTCACAGTCCATGAATAATAACAGTTCTGGAAGAAGGTATATAAACAATGTATGAACAAAATATGGACAATGATAAAACCTTGCTATTTAAAAATCTGACATTGAATACTGGCAAAATATTACAGGTAAAAGCAATATGATGAATAATACCTAAGCACATTGTCTACAATCAAGATGACATTTGAAAAATCACAATGGAGTAGAATCACCCGTAGGCAGAAACAAGTGCGGCAATATCTATAGGTCTCTGAAAAAGTGGGTTAGATCCCACATGTAGAAAGAGATGCGACAGAATTATGTAAACTTTACAAATAAAGGACTTGAAGGCCTATGTCCAAAGCATGATCTCACAAGAAAAGTTTTGAAAAATACTTTTTAAAACAGATAAAATAGGTAATTATCAAATGCAACTGAATTTTCTTTATCCTGAATGCAATAGTTTTTTTTTTTTTTAATATTTACTTATTTTTGAGAGACAGAGAGAGAGAGGGTGCAAGCGGGGGAGGGACAGAGAGAGAGGCACAGCGGACCCAAAGCAGACTCTGTGCTGACAGCAGAGAGCCCGATAGCTAACTCACAAACCATGAGATCATGACCTGAGCCAAAGCTGGACGGGTAACCACCTGAGCCACCCGGATACCCTGTTACTGCAACAGAGTTTTCTGAACAATTGTTAGAATGTGGTTGGCAGTAGATGGCAAAAAGAACCTGGACAGGGGATGGATTGATAGATGTTTGTATTTTAATACACAGCGGTGGAAAATTGAAAATCCGAACATTTTCACCCAAATAAAAATAATTTGGGAAAATCACATGAAGCAGAATTTTAAGAACACAAACTATTTAAAAATTGTCATTCTGCATCAAAAAGCAACTTCAAACAGTGTGATACCAGGTTGTGTAAACCTGGAGGGCATTATGCTAAGTAAAATAAGTCACATAGAGAAAGACAACAATATGATCTCTTTTATATGTGAAATATTAATTTTTTTAAATTTCATAAATACAAAGAGCAGATGTCAGCAGCATGTGTTAGGGGTTAAAAGAAATAGGTGAAAGTTTTGATTGTTATTTTTTTTTAAGCTTAAATAAATTGAACTAGGGGCACCTGGGTGACTCAGTCAGTCCAGCCGCTGGCTTCAGCTCAGGTCATGATCTCAATGGTTATTGAGTTCCAGCCCCATGTCAGGCTCTGTGCTGACAGCTCAGAGCCTGGAGCCTGCTTCCGATTCTGTGTCCCCCTCTCTCTCTGTCCCTCCCCTGCTCACACTCCATCTCTCTCTGTCTCTCAAAAAATAAACAAATTTTAAATAAATTCAATTAAGAAAAGAACTATAGATAGCATATTGGCAAGAAATGGCAACATGGAGAGTTCAGCACTGATGTGAAAAGCATGAAATGCTATAGCCATTTTAGAGACAGTTTGCCGTTATTTAGTGAACCTTAACCTCCTAGCTCTACTCCTGGGAATATACTCCATAAAACACTAGCATGGTCATGAAAAAGGACATGTGTGAGAATATTCATTACAGTATTACGTGTGATAGTGAAGCTTTGTGAGAACATAAATGCTTATCAATTCTTGAAAAGATAGATACAACGTGGCATAGGCACACCATGTAATATTATAGCCTTCAGAATAATTTAGTTTTTCAGATAACAAATTTACATGGTCTGAGAAATGTTGAGTAAAATAAATGAGAAGCTGAACAAATAGCTCAACACAAGTCAATGTATATCAATTCTGCCCATACACATAAAAACAAAATATAACTATATATATTGCTTTTAGATTTATCATTATGTAAACACATTTATGGCAGATTGAGTGTAAAAATGATTACATAGAAGTGGTTTCTATGGGAAAGAAAAATATTTAGGTTAAAAAAGTGCTTATTGACAATTATTGATGACAATGTCATGAATTCATTTTTATTTGAGGTAATTATTTTATAAAAATGGCATTTTAATCTTACATCATTGGAAATTAAATTTGACTGAGGGAAAATCTTTTGGGAAAGATTTTTTTGGGGGTGAGCAGGATACTTCTCAGTGACAAAACAAAACAAAAAAAGTTCTGGAATGTCTGGGTATGACATATTGCTGGTGCCTTGGGTGAAGTGAAGTGAATGTCAAATCTTAAAGGAACATGAAGAAAATTAATATGTGAACCCCTGCAGATGAATACAAAAAAGTTAAATATATTTGAAAATTTTAGTAGCTATGAGAAGTGATTGCTATTGTGAAGCCTGCTGTTTTCTCTTAAAACGTGGCAATAATGTGTAAATTAAATTGCAAAAGGAAGTGTATATTATAGAATAATATCCTAGTTGCTTTTCATGCAGAGGAAGAAAAATGGAAAATATATGATAATTATACAGCAAAAGGAATAAAAAATATTTAATCAGCTTAAAGCATTTCAAATTAGCCACTTGCAGAATGAGGACAAGTTAATTTATCCCAAAAAAATTTTTTTTAAAAGGACTTGCTTTCAAGATAACAGGGATTCAAGAAAGATACACTGGCCTAAGGTATAAATTTTAACAAAATTGAGGGATATGTTATTATTCATTAATAAATACGTTTCTTGTAGGTTAAATAGGAAAGAGATTATAATAGCCAGTTTGGTGCTTAAGTTCAATGGACTTTAACATAAGTGAACATATGGTAAAGTAGCTTTTCTTCACAAAATGTATGTTGCAGTATATTTGTTGGGTGAAATATGCTAAAATATGTTCACTCAGCTTCATCTGCCATCGTGTTCAAGATACTGTTTTTGAACACAGCATCCAGAGAATGAAGGGACTGTTCACTGCCCCATAGTTGGGACATTACTGCCACACTATACTTGAGGAATTCCAATTGAGCCTGGCATGTTCTCCCTTTGACCCATTTATAGTTGGGAACCAGACTGAGGATTTCATAGCTGCTGGAATATCGTTGATAAAGGCAGACTTCTTTAATTTTAAATTTTTAACATGTATTCATTTTTGAGAGATACAGACAGAGCACCATCAGAGGAGGGGCAGAGAGAGAGAGAGAGAGAGAGAGAGAGAGAGAGACCAAATCTGAAGCAGGCTCTAGGTTCTGAGCTGTCAACACAGAGAGACTGGTGCGGGGCTTGAACTCACAAACCAGGAGATCTGAGCTGAAGTCGGATGCTTAACCGACCGAGCCACCCAGGCGCCCCGGCAGGCTTTTAAAAATAAACAGTGTTCAAAGTTTGATGATGCTAGACTACGATCAAGAAGCTTATGGCAGAAAAAGGAAAAATAAAAGTAACTATCCTTAGATAGCTAGATGAGCAGAAGTTTAAGAAATCAAAACTGTTACATAATACTACTAAAATGTTATTGGTATTATTTGCCTTTATCTCTATATGGACATTGGTTTTGATGATGCACAAGCAATGGGAGGCAACACTGCTTTAGCCCAAAGTAAGACAATTACAACCTAATTACAATTACATCCTAGGAGTCATGATTTTCCATACTGCATATCCACAGAAAGAAGAAAATTACAAAGCCAATTTCAGTAACTAATGACCTTGATGAATTTTCTTAAACATCAGTGGTTTTTAATATTTCATGTAATGAGAAATATGCACAACGCATTTCTGCATCACACCTATATTTGATAGTTGTATCAAGGAAAAGACTTTGGAAAAAATGACTAATGGACAAACTATGAATATTCAGATTTGGGTATTTGGCAGACTTTTTCTTGAAAATGGATGAAATGCACCTGTCATCCCAAGAAAAACAACAGATTTGCTGCCCATGATAAAATATGAGCTTTATTCTCTCTCTCTCTCTCTCTCTCTCTCTCTCTCTCTCTGTCTCTCTCTCTGTCTCTCTCTCTGTAATGTGAGCTTTCAAGTAAAAATCAGTATTTTGGAAAACTTATATGTGCAATCTTAAGCTTGACAAGGTCTCGACATTTAAAGAATGTTCTGATGACACTGGCTGTGATTAACGAATGTGATCTTGATGTAGTTTCATGAAATGTGTCAACATTCGGAAGATCTGTAGAATGATTAAAATATTTTTTTCAATTATGAAGGCATAATATTACAGAATCATGCATAGACAAAATTTCAGAGTAAGATCAATAGACTTTAAGGAAATAGTACAAAATGTTCTCTGATTTTCATTTTAGACTCTCCATTGTAACTAACCTTAAACTACAGCTCATCAGGTTTTTTGGGACAGTATTAAAAGGAAACATTCACAAGTACCTTACAAAAGCTGTTTAGGGAGGCCTAGGTGGTTCAGTCGGTTAAGCGTCTGACTTCCAACTTCGGCTCAGATCATGCATCTATCTTAAGGTGAGTTCGAGCCCAGCATCGGGCTCTGTACTGGTGGTGCTGAGAGTCTCTCTCCTCCTCTCTCTCTCTGCTCCTTCCCCACTTACCCTGTCTCTCTCGCTCTCAAAATAAGTAATTAAATTTAAAATATATTCCAAACAGATACCATATTGTAATATTTTGAATACAGAAGATTATGAAAATCCAGCTGGTTTCTATTATGCCAGACATTTTATAGTGTTACAAAAATGTTTAATAATGCTGTTCTCTAAACTAAATTTTCATTGTAGAAAATATTTCCCTAAATATATACAATTCATCTTATCAATGAGGTTATTTAAAAAATATTTTTAAATTTCTGTTTTAATTTCTAATATGGCATACATTTACATGCCTCACATAAACAAGAGCACTTTGGAGTCTTCAATTGTTAGAGAATAAAGGGTCCTGAAGCCACAAGGGGAGTACTTCTGACAAAATACTACCAGAATGGTTACAACCCCGTCACAGAACCATCAGCTTGCTGAGCTTTCTAGACTGGATTTGGTGAATAAGATAGATTGTGGGCCTTGTTTTGTGTGCATATATTTATATCCTTTATAGTTAGGCCAATTTATTCTACAATAAAATGTTTAGGAATAATAAAAAAATAATTTTGGGAAGAAGTAACATTTTATGGTATTAAGCCTTCCTAACCTCAAGCATGTTTCCATACTGTATTTCATACATTTATTTTTGTAATATTTTTCGATACGTTTGTTTTATTGAAATGGATTTTTCATGTCATTTGTATCCAATATGATAGAGTTATTTCTGATTTATATCCAAGACTGTAGGCTTATTTTTTATTAGAGCATTATATTTTGATTACATCTATTATGATATTTAGGTGCATATTATCAGAACAGAAGAAAAGTTTACTTTGGAATATTTATCTTTTATCTATTCCAAATCCTTTATCAATTGTATTATTTTTAATACTGTAATTGCTTATTCTTCCAATGTTAGAGGTATTTTGGTAAATTTTCTTAGAGTCGTTTCAAGTTCATTACATTTATTCCATTGAATGAGTATTATCTTGATAACATTCATTAATGATTGCAATAACAGTTGTCCTTTAATTCTTGACTTTCATGGACACGATTTCACATTTTATATTTTGGTTAACAATTACTCATTATTATTAAAATTTCCAACAATTCTTAGTTCACTTTATTCCTATCTTAAAAGTTCTATGGGAAATACCAGCAATTTTATAAAGCTATGGGTTGAGCATCTTTAAATAAGATTGGACTGTTCAGTTCTTCAAAGCTAAGAGGAGATATTTAATCATTTTCAAACTTCCCTGATGATAACTCAACTCTAATTTTATTAGTTCTGACCATTTTTGTTTTGATACATCCACCCCCTTTTGAGCCCAAAACAACTTAAAATATTATTACTTCTATTCTGTCATTTCTTTCACTATAATTTAAATGCTGGTTGTTTGATATCTGTATGTGCCTTGCTTATTTTTTTAATTATATATTTTATCACTATTAAGTTTCTCTTTTAGATTGTTTAATTTTTCCCCTAAATTTCTACCTTGTGTGATTAGAAATTATTCCTCATTTTTTTTTTCTTTCACTTGACTTCATATTTTTGCCTATGATTTTATATGAATACTTTCTTTACCAATTTGGTTTAACTCTGTATTTTACATAAATGGACTTGAACATTGTTTTTGAATACACTTGCAAAACTATTTTAATTCAGATTTTAAGTAGAGAGCATTCAGTGCAATGTTGGATGTGTTCTGATGCCTCGATAAATTTCAAAATGTGTGGAGGGTAATTGACCAACCAAGGCAGAACAAAATGCACTTCTGATATAAATATTTTACTGCGAAGTATAGAAATTTGGGGAATAATAAGACCTAGGTTGTGATATTAAATGGGTAGCTAATATGGAGAAATATCACTGAACATATAAAATCAAGAAACTGAAGAGTCAAGGTAATTATTTACATACATGGGCATTAATGTCTCCCAGGGATGATGAAACAGTGAGACAAGCTAAGTGAAGCACCATGAATCAAGGGAAAGAACAGGTGAGCGATCTTGAGCACATGAACATGGGACACCTGGCAGTTTAAACGTAAACATCATTATTGTTTTGTGGGTACACTTTCCTTTGCATCGTGTTGTGTTTAAAGTATTTGTTTTTCACATCAATGAATTAGATGGGTCCAGTTTACAGTTCCTGAAAATAACTGCACATTTTATGGAAAGGTTATTTTATTTAGAGTAATAGTTTTCCATGGTTCATCATAGTTTGGTCTGAAAATGCCCTAGGCATGTGACATTAGCCACTTCTGCTTGGAAAGTTATTATAGCAGAAGGGTAGAAACAGAAGGGAGAAATCTTGGAATTTTGCTGCTCAACATATGCCATGTCTTGAGCTATCATTTCCCCCAAATCAGATAAAATACACTTCTGTTGTGGAAAAGGCCAGAGACAATTGGAGCAAAAAAGAAGCAAGAAGATGGCCATTAGTGAGAATCTCTGAGCAGAAGACCTTCTCCCTGACTACAGAGTTGGCCTCAAGGAAGAGGATGTAGGTGCAGCAGGCAGATTTGGGGAAATGAAGACAGAAGAGGTCAACATTATAGTTCCTCCGAGGGACCACAGTGTGGCATGTGCTCTCTAACCACAGGGTGACAGAATGACAAATCAGAGTCCATTTTATAGAAAAGACAGAAGTGGAGTGATCCTTAAATTCTTCCATAAGGATAAGGAAAAGAGTGGAGGGTGAGTGAAACTTTGCACGCCCTGTGAGTGGCCCGAGAGCTAGCCGAGAGCTGCCTGAAGAGGTCTTCTACTTTCACATGATGGGAAGCCTCTGCTGACTTTGTTTTCACTGCATTCAGCCATCCATAGTGGTTACCAACATGGAGATATAGAGATGTTCTCCAAGAAAGAGCAGGACACTCCATATCTCATGAACAGACGCTTCAGGACACATCAGGACACAAGATTTGGCCCTTCTCCAATGAGGCCACATAACTTGATAAACCTTTAGTAATCAGAATTAATTTTACAAAGAAGTTTGGGAAAATGCTTAAAATGGCTTTTTTCCAGGGATTTGATAATTGCTTTCTTCCTCTTGGTATAATTAAGGTTCATTAATTTGAAGTACAGAAAAATAACTTTTCTTTCTATTTTTAGTTGAGGTTTTATTCCTGAAGTCTTATTTTTCATTTTTTTTATATATGAAATTTATTGACAAATTGGTTTCCATACAACACCCAGTGCTCATCCCAAAAGGTGCCCTCCTCAATACCCATCACCCACCCTCTCCTCCCTCCCACCCCCCATCAACCCTCAGTTTGTTCTCAGTTTTTAACAGTCTCTTATGCTTTGGCTCTCTCCCACTCTAACCTCTTTTTTTTTTTCTTCCCCTCCCCCATGGGTTCCTGTTAAGTTTCTCAGGATCCACATAAGAGTGAAACCATATGGTATCTGTCTTTCTCTGTATGGCTTATTTCACTTAGCATCACACTCTCCAGTTCCATCCACGTTGCTACAAAAGGCCATATTTCATTTTTTTCTCATTGCCACGTAGTATTCCATTGTGTATATAAACCACATTTTCTTTATCCATTCATCAGTTGATGGACATTTAGGCTCTTTCCATAATTTGGCTATTGTTGAGAGTGCTTCTATGAACATTGGGGTACAAGTGGCCCTATGCATCAGTACTCCTGTATCCCTTGGATAAATTCCTAGCAGTGCTATTGCTGGGTCATAGGGTAGGTCTATTTTTAATTTTCTGAGGAACCTCCACACTGCTTTCCAGAGCGGCTGCACCAATTTGCCTTCCCACCAACAGTGCAAGAGGGTTCCCGTTTCTCCACATCCTCTCCAGCATCTATAGTCTCCTGATTTGTTCATTTTGGCCACTCTGACTGGCGTGAGGTGATACCTGAGTGTGGTTTTGATTTGTATTTCCCTGATAAGGAGCGACACTGAACATCTTTTCATGTGCCTGTGGGCCATCCGGATGTCTTCTTTAGAGAAGTGTCTATTCATGTTTTCTGCCCATTTCTTCACTGGGTTGTTTTTCGGGTGTGGAGTTTGGTGAGCTCTTTATAGATTTTGGATACTAGCCCTTTGTCCGATATGTCATTTGCGAATATATTTTCCCATTCCGTTGGTTGCCTTTTAGTTTTGTTGGTTGTTTCCTTTGCTGTGCAGAAGCTTTTTATCTTCATAAGGTCCTAGTAATTCACTTTTGCTTTTAATTCCCTTGCCTTTGGGGATGTGTCGAGTAAGAGATTGCTACGGCTGAGGTCAGAGAGGTCTTTTCCTGCTTTCTCCTCTAAGGTTTTGATGGTTTCCTGTCTCACATTTAGGTCCTTTATCCATTTTGAGTTTATTTTTGTGAATGGTGTGACAAAGTGGTCTAGTTTCAACCTTCTGCATGTTGCTGTCCAGTTCTCCCAGCACCATTTTTTTTTAATTTTTTTTTTCAACGTTTATTTATTTTTGGGATAGAGAGAGACAGAGCATGAACGGGGGAGGGGCAGAGAGAGAGGGAGACACAGAATCGGAAACAGGCTCCAGGCTCTGAGCCATCAGCCCAGAGCCCGACGCGGGGCTCGAACTCACGGACCGCAAGATCGTGACCTGGCTGAAGTCGGACGCTTAACCGACTGCGCCCCCCTGGCGCCCCCCAGCACCATTTGTTAAAGAGGCTGTCTTTTTTCCATTGGATGTTCTTTCCTGCTTTGTCAAAGATGAGTTGGCCATACGTTTGTGGGTCTAGTTCTGGGGTTTCTATTCTATTCCATTGGTCTATGTGTCTGTTTTTGTGCCAATACCATGCTGTCTTGATGATGACAGCTTTGTAGTAGAGGCTAAAGTCTGGGATTGTGATGCCTCCTGCTTTGGTCTTCTTCTTCAAAATTACTTTGGCTATTCGGGGACTTTTGTGGTTCCATATGAATTTTAGGATTGCTTGTTCTAGTTTCGAGAAGAATGCTGGTGCAATTTTGGGATTGAATTGAATGTGTAGATAGCTTTGGGTAGTATTGACATTTTGACAATATTTATTTTTCCAATCCATGAGCATGGAATGTCTTTCCATTTCTTTAAATCTTCTTCAATTACCTTTATAAGCTTTCTATAGTTTTCAGCATACAGATCCTTTACATCTTTGGTTAGATTTATTCCTAGGTATTTTATGCTTCTTGGTGCAATTGTGAATGGGATCAGTTTCTTTATTTGTCTTTCTGTTGCTTCATTGTTAGTGTATAAGAATGCAACTGATTTCTGTACATTGATTTTGTATCCTGCAACTTTGCTGAATTCCTGTATCAGTTCTAGCAGACTTTTGGTGGAGTCTATCGGATTTTCCATGTATAATATCATGTCATCTGCAAAAAGCGAAAGCTTGACTTCATCTTTGCCAATTTTGATGCCTTTGATTTCCTTTTGTTGTCTGATTGCTGACGCTAGAACTTCCAGCACTATGTTAAACAACAGCGGTGAGAGTGGGCATCCCTGTCGTGTTCCTGATCTCAGGGAAAAAGCTCTCAGTTTTTCCCCGTTGAGGATGATGTTAGCTGTGGGCTTTTCATAAATGGCTTTTATGATCTTTAAGTATGTTCCTTCTATCCCGACTTTCTCAAGGGTTTTTGTTAAGAAAGGGTGCTGGATTTTGTCAAAGGCCTTTTCTGCATCGATTGACAGGATCATATGGTTCTTCTCTTTTTTTTTTTTGTTAATGTGATGTATCACGTTGATTGATTTCCGAATGTTGAACCAGCCCTGCATCCCAGAAATGAATCCCACTTGATCATGGTGAAGAATTCTTTTTATATGCTGTTGAATTCGATTTGCTAGTATCTTATTGAGAATTTTTGCAACCATATTCATCATGGATATTGGCCTGTAGTTCTCTTTTTTTACTGGGTCTCTGTCTGGTTTAGGAATCAAAGTAATACTGGCTTCATAGAATGAGTCTGGAAGTTTTCCTTCCCTTTCTATTTCTTGGAATAGCTTGAGGAGGATAGGTATTATCTCTGCTTTAAACGTCTGGTAGAACTCCCCTGGGAAGCCATCTGGTCCTGCACTCTTATTTGTTGGGAGATTTTTGATAACCGATTCAATTTCTTCGCTGGTTATGGGTCTGTTCAAGCTTTCTATTTCCTCCTGATTGAGTTTTGGAAGAGTGTGGGTGTTCAGGAATTTGTCCATTTCTTCCAGGTTGTCCAATTTGTTGGCACATAATTTTTCATAGTATTCCCTGATAATTGTTTGTATCTCTGAGGGATTGGTTGTCATAATTCCATTTTCACTCATGATTTTATCTATTTGGGTCATCTCCCTTTTCTTTTTGAGAAGCCTGGCTAGAGGTTTGTCAATTTTGTTTGTTTTTTCAAAAAACCAACTCTTGGTTTCGTTGATCTGCTCTACAGTTTTTTTAGATTCTATATTGTTTATTTCTGCTCTGATCTTTATTATTTCTCTTCTTCTGCTGGGTTTAGGCTGCCTTTGCTGTTCTGCTTCTAGTTCCTTTAGGTGTGCTGTTAGATTTTGTAGTTGGGATTTTTCTTGTTTCTTGAGATAGGCCTGGACTGCAATGTATTTTCCTCTCAGGACTGCCTTCACTGCATCCCAAAGCGTTTGTATTGTTGTATTTTCATTTTCGTTTGTTTCCATATATTTTTTAATTTCTTCTCTAATTGCCTGGTTGACCCACTCATTCGTTAGTAGGGTGTTCTTTAACCTCCATGCTTTTGGAGGTTTTCCAGACTTTTTCCTGTGGTTGATTTCAAGCTTCATAGCATTGTGGTCTGAAAGTATGCATGGTATAATTTCAATTCTTGTAAACATATGAAGGGCTGTTTTGTGACCCAGTATATGGTCTATCTTGGAGAATGTTCCATGTGCACTCGAGAAGAAAGTATATTCTGTTGCTTTGGGATGTAGAGTTCTAAATATATCTGTCAAGTCCATCTGATCCAATGTCTCATTCAGGGCCCTTGTTTCTTTATTGACCGTGTGTCTAGATGATCTATCCATTTCTGTAAGTGGGGTGTTAAAGTCCCCTGCAATGACCACATTCTTATCAATAAGGTTGCTTATGTTTATGAGTAATTGTTTTATATATTTGGGGGCTCCGGTATTCGGCACATAGACATTTATAATTGTTAGCTCTTCCTGATGGATAGACCCTGTAACTATTATATAATGTCCTTCTTCATCTCTTGTTACAGCCTTTAATTTAAAGTCTAGTTTGTCTGATAAGTATGGCTACTCCAGCTTTCTTTTGGCTTCCAGTAGCGTGATAAATAGTTCTCCATCCCCTCACTCTCAATCTAAAGGTGTCCTCAGGTCTAAAATGAGTCTCTTGTAGACAGCAAATAGATGGGTCTTGTTTTTTTTATCCATTCTGATACCCTATGTCGTTTGGTTGGTGCATTTAATCCATTTACATTCAGTGTAAAGATACGGGTTTAGAGTCATTGTGATGTCTGTATGTTTTATGCTTGTAGTGATGTCTCTGGGACTTTGTCTCACAGGGTCCCCCTTAGGATCTCTTGTAGGGCTGGTTTAGTGGTGACAAATTCCTTCAGTTTTTGTTTGTTTGGGAAGACCTTTATCTCTCCTTCTATTCTAAATGACAGACTTGCTGGATAAAGGATTCTTGGCTGCATATTTTTTCTGTCTAGCACCCTGAAAATCTCGTGCCAATTCTTTCTGGCCTGCCAAGTTTCAAAAGAGAGATCAGTCACGAGTCTTATAGGTCTCCCTTTATATGTGAGGGCACGTTTACCCCTTGCTGCTTTCAGAATTTTCTCTTTATCCTTGTATTTTGCCAGTTTCACTATGATATGTCGTGCAGAAGATCGATTCAAGTTACGTCTGAAGGGAGTTCTCTGTGCCTCTTGGATTTCAATTCCTTTTTCCTTCCCCAGTTCAGGGAAGTTCTCAGCTATTATTTCTTCAAGTACCCCTTAAGCACCTTTCCCTCTCTCTTCCTCCTCTGGGATACCAATTATGCGTATATTATTTTTTTTTAGTGTATCACTTAGTTCTCTAATTTTCCCCTCATACTCCTGGATTTTTTTATCTCTCTTTTTCTCAGCTTCCTCTTTTTCCGTAACTTTATCTTCTAGTTCACCTATTCTCTCCTCTGCCTCTTCAAGCCGAGCTGTGGTGGTTTCCATTTTGTTATGCATTTCGTTTAAAGCGTTTTTCAGCTCCTCGTGACTCTTCCTTAGTCCCTTGATCTCTGTAGCAAGAGATTCTCTGCTGTCCTGTATACTGTTTTCAAGCCCAGCGATTAATTTTATGACTATTATTCTAAATTCACTTTCTGTTATATTATTTAAATCCTTTTTGATCAGCTCATTAGCTGTTGTTATTTCCTGGAGATTCTTCTGAGGGGAATTCTTCCGCTTGGTCATTTTGGATAGTCCCTGGCGTGGTGAGGACCTGCAGGACACTTCCCCTGTGCTGTGGTGTATAACTGGAGTTGGTGGGTGGGGCCGCAGTCAGACCTGATGTCTGCCCCCAGCCCACCGCTGGGGCCACAGTCAGACTGGTGTGTGCCTTCTCTTCCCCTCTCCTAGGGGCGGGATTCACTGTGGGGTGGTGTGGCCCGTCTGGGCTACTTGCACACTGCCAGGCTTGTGATGCTGGGGATCTGGCGTATTAACTGGGGTGGGTAGGCAAGGTGCACAGGGGCAGGAGGGGCAGGCTTAGATCGCTTCTCCTTAGGTGATCCACTTCAGGAGGGGCCCTGTGGCAGCGGGAGGGAGTCAGATCCGCTTCCGGAGGTTTGGCTCCACAGAAGCACAGAGTTGGGTGTTTGCACAGAGCCAGCAAGTTCCCTCGCAGGAACTGGTTCTTTTTGGGATTTTGGCTGGGGGATGGGCGGGGGAGATGGCGCTGGCGAGCGCCTTTGTTCCCCACCGAACTGAGCTCTGTCATCAGGGGGCTCAGCAGCTCTCCCTCCCTTTGTCCTCCAGCCTTCCCGCTTTCCGAGCAGAGCTGTTAACTTATGACCTCCCAGACGCTAAGTCGCGCTTGTTGTGGGAACACAGTCTTTCAGGCCCCTCCGCTTTGCAAGCCAGACTCGGGGGCTCTGCTTGGCCGGCGAGCCGCCCCTCCGCCCCGGCTCCCTCCCGCCAGTCCGTGAAGCGCGCACAGCCTCACCGCCCTTCCTACCCTCTTCCGTGGGCCTCTCGTCTGCGTTTGGCTCCGGTGACTCCGTTCTGCTAATCCTCTGGCGGTTTTCTGGGTTATTTAGGCAGGTGTAGGTGGAATCTAAGTGATCAGCAGGACGCGCGGTGAGCCCAGCATCCTCCTAAGCCGCCATCTTCTCTCAACAACTCATTCCTGAAGTCTTATACTCACTAGACTAGCATTTGCTTTACTGTCTCCTAAAAACCTATGCCTTAAAAGTAAATGGTTACTTATGTAAGAACAGGAAAACATTATCATATTAAATTTATTTTTGGTATCATTTATGAAGAAATAATGTATTGTTTTTATAAAATTTAATTACCTAAAATGTTATTACTATTAAATAATACATTTTAAATTGCTGAATATAAATGGTTCATCATGACATTCATAGAATCACTTTACCAACGATATAAATATATTTTGAAACAATTCCACATGACATATTAGGCAAATACTTTTTAACCTCAGGGCAACAAGTTTTCATATTACTTTTTTCTGTGTTTCACTCTATTTTGATTTTCTTACGCCACAGGCAAATAGAACATTTGCTATTCACATTTGTTTTCACTTTTATTATGCCTATTTTGAATTGACTCAAAGGTATAATGTATTGAACTATCATATCCTAAAATGAATCGAAATAATTAAAATGTAAAGGAAAGTTTACTCTATGTAATTTAAGTTAGTTCAACAAGACAGATTTATTTTATTCTGATTTGTCATATAAGTTCAATACGAACAGTATGAATCTGTCATGGACCCCCTTCATAACTTTGCATTTGAATTATTTAACCTAAAATAAGCAATAATCCATGTTTAAATTAAGTGTCACCCATTAATAGGTCAATATATTAAATAAAAACTGGGGATAAACCCTGTATTAGTTGGCTAAAGCTGCCCTAACAGAGTATCATAAACTGGGTAGATAAGATCAAGGTAACTATAGGGTTGAGTCTTTCTGAAGGTTGTGAGGAAGAATGTGTTCCATGTCTCTCTTCTAGCTTCTGGTGATTTGCTGGCAATTTTTGGCATTTTTTTTAGTTCATGCAGCATCACTTCAACCTTCACAAAACATCCCCCCTGTGATTCTGCCTCTGTCCTGAATTTCCCTTTTACTAAGGACAGAGTCATCTTGGATTAGGGCCAGCCCTAATCTTAACTGGATCATCTGCGAAGACTCTATTTCCATAAAAGATCACATTCACAGGTACTAAGGGGGTAGAACTTCATCATCTTTGGGGGGGGGGCACAGTGCATTACATTATATTCCCTTTTTCAAATATAGTGAGCTTCAGATATTAATACTACATCTCCAAAGGTTAACCCACTGAAACTTCCCCTCCAGTTACGAGTTGATTTTAAGATTATGATTGGGGTGAAGAAAGGTTTTCTTAGTTTTTCAACCTTAGTTGATATCAAAGCCTAGTTTCCCATCAAGTATGGCTCTGGGAATTTTAACACGAATCTGGTAGCTGTATTTCCCCATTTATTGTTCTTTTGGGAGCCCTGTAAAGAAGAGGTGTGATTAGTAAGTACTTACAGTTGTGGTCCTGGAAACTCATGATTCAACATATGATTCTCCTTAATGACCTTTAGTAAGATACGTTTTTTTTGTTTGTTTGTTTTTGAGATTTGTCTTTGAAATGCCTAAACATGGCCCATTACCTGGAAATAACTTCAAAAATTTGCTGGGTAACTATAGAAGTATTCCCATCTGAGATCAAAAAATCATAAATGAAAAATGTATTTCCTATGCTCAATTTAGAGGCAAAGGGCATTGCACGGATATAATCTGTCTTATTATGACTTACTTCCCAAGGACAGTATGAGGGACCTGGTTGCAACTGAGCACACAGTATTAGTACTTAGGTATTTGACATTTCTCTAGAGGACACACAAGCCTATTGGAGCTACAGCAGTAACTCTAGAGCACATATTTCAACTGTGGAGTGATGAGTGGGGAACAAGGGGTGAGAAAGTCAAACCATCGCATCCATTATCTCCACCTCCTCCTGAATGAACAGACTTATTCTAAAATCTCAGGGGTCAAGAATGGCTAATTGGCATAAGCCATTAGGTTGAAATAAGGACACCTAGAATTAACGAACCGTAATGATGGAGCAGTGGTGACTCTTCTTTTGTTCCTTTCACTTTGTTTTAATCCCTTATTTGATGTTATGGGAATGGCCAAACACTGTAAAATCTGAGCTCTACGAAAAATAAATTTCTGCCGAGGAGGGCTGGTGAATTTAAGGATTTCGGCTCTAGTTCCTAATGGGCTCCTATACTGAGGAAATTTTATGAACCATCCCCCGTGCCTGGCAGCTATTCTCCAAGAAATACCTTAAGTGACCTTAAGTGCCGTTAAACATGTGCGTTCTGGATCAAGATTGCTAGATGCTGCTAATGTAGGGTCTGTGAAAAAACTGGCACCTGTAAAGGCTTTCTTAGATAAGGAAAGGCTTTTGAAAGTCAAGAAGATTGGGCTGTGACTGAAGAATGAGCTGGTGCTCCCCAGGCGGTGGAGGAGGGGACTGTTGAAGGTATTGCAATAGTCAAGGAGGCACTTGATGTGCTCAGGGAACTAGAGTGGTTGAGTAACGTTAAGGAAGGAGAGTGTTTCAGAGGTTTCGGGCACAGAGGAAATTAGCAGTTATGTAACGATTCGCCTTGATTGCATGTGTTTTAAGCAGTGCAGTAGTTTATTCACATTCAGGTCTGTCTGGCAGACAGAGAATCAATTAGGGGGGTGGTAGAAGTAAGAGAAAAAACAAAACATGATTCTGCTATCAACTACAGAAATAAAAGAAGGATAGAAATATGGTATTCAATAGATACCTGAGCTAAGAGACAAGGTAACAGACTGGTTAGGACTAGAAGCTCTGGAAGATGATAGGCCTAGGTTCAAAATCAGCATCATTGGTTCCTACACTCTTCTGCCCCTTCTCTTTTAAACAAGTCCCAGTATATGCAGAAGGACTTAAGTCATACAATATATGTCCCTTCACACAAAGGGATTAAATTGGAAATATATAACAAAGAAACAGGACAATGTCACAACGATGTGGAAATTTAACAACACTACTCTTACTTAAAAAAAATAAAAAATAAAATCGTTCTCTGGCAACCAATGTTTTAGTTATGATGAAAGAGTCATCTGTGGAGAAAAATTGTTTATTTCTATAAAAATATATTAATAAAATGAAGGTATGTTAAACAATTCTCTCTTGTAATCTTATTTTCAGGGTAATACCTGGAAAACAATAATTATTTTTTTTAGATAGACTTCCAGCTACTTATTATGTTTCATCCCTTGTAATTCCTTGGGTCAACATTGTAAGAATAACTGTAAGTTACTTTATCATATTCTCTAATTTCATGTTGGTTCAATACTAATTGGATGAATCTATGGGCAACCAGCTTATTTTGCTTGTGCATGTGATGGTGCTACAGCTGAATAGTAGGCAATCCCATGAATCTGTTCATCTGGAATGGTGCTTGAAAATGCTTCGTTCCTCACTGGTGTGTGTACATCCTCTCCAGAACTTTTCATTGAGTAAAGGAAGATGATTCTCTTAATTTCGTAAAACATAGATTAGTAATTTTTTTCCCATTGAGAATAAATACTAAGACACCCATATGCTTACTGCTTACATCATTCATATTTTTCATAATCAGAAAGACTGTGAAGAGTAGCATCCTAGATGATCTAACTGTGTATTAGTTTGGGATGGTCATCATAAAAAAGGCTCGCAAATTGAGTGTCTTAAAAAACTGATTTATTGTCTTACAGCTCTGGAGTCTAGAAGTCTGAGATCAAGTTGCTGGCAAGGTTGGTATCCTCTGAGTGTTGCGAGGGAGAAATGCACGTGGCATTCTCCCTGTGTGCAGGTCTGTGTTCACATTTCCCTTTTTGTAAGGCCAGAATTCATTTTGGGGCAGGACTGTCTCCACCACAGTAGGGCCTTATCTTAATTGTATCTGCGATTGCATATTTCCAAATAAGGTCACATTCTGAGGTCCTGAGAGTTAGAACCTAACTATATGAATTTCAGGGTGATATGATTCAACTCCTAACAAACTTGAAATTTAAATTGCAGGGGCGCCTGGGTGGCGCAGTCGGTTAAGCGTCCGACCTCAGCCAGGTCACAATCTTGCGGTCCGTGAGTTCGAGCCCCGCGTCGGGCTCTGGGCTGATGGCTCAGAGCCTGGAGCCTGTTTCCGATTCTGTGTCTTCCTCTCTCTCTGCCCCTCCCCCATTCATGCTCTGTCTCTCTCTGTCCCAAAAATAAATAAACGTTGAAAAAAAAAATTAAAAAAATAAATTGTATTATGTCCTTTTTAAAAATTGTGTTTCACATTTCATATGACAACAGGTTTTATAGTCTTAAGTTTGTTCTGTATACAGAACTACTGTGTTTTTACATTACCATGACGGTGAGTCAAAAAATAAATAAAAACTAACATAATGAAAGCTGTGTATATGGTAGTCCCTAGCTGAGCATAACTCAAGGATTACCTTAAGAAATGCTCACTGTACCCATATGGAAAATACTATTTATTTATTCATACAGTTGGCCAGAAAACTGGAACCTTAAATTGTCAAATAATCTTTCCCAACTTACCACTTGCCCCATGGCAGGTCTGCATGCCAAATGCCGTGTCCTTAACTACGCTCATCTGTCTATAGTCTCCCAAAAATCAAGCAGTAGATCTAAGAAATATTGATGTGTAAGTCACCCATTGCCTGAAAACTGGCAGGGCACATTACAAATAGAATTATTTTAAAATAAGATCACAATAGGATCTAAGGTCCACTTGGATAGAAGCTGTTTATCTTCACACATCCTTCGTTAAAATATATGTGAATGCTTAATATTAAAATAACAACAAAAAGCAAATGAGTATATAAATTTTAAAGCTGAGGTGTAAACCATGGAGGTCTGTTTCTAAAGGGTGCTATTTTGGTCATTAGGCCCCTGGAAGAAACACTGGTCAGTTAGGAGATGCTGTAAAAGACAGATGTATCCTATTTGTAACATAATTCTCCATACTGAAGGAATAACAGCACAAGTTATTTTCAGAGTGCCAAATGCTTTCACTCTACTTTTTTATGATTGTCATGTAATTCCCACAACTTAGAGGGAATATATTTAGTTTCATTTGATACCTGAAACAGACAGAAAAAAAAAATCATGTGTGTGCCCCCCCCCCATAGTTACTTCACAGAAATAAAAGTGAACTAATGTTTAACTATGAATCTAATGTTATCCTTATTGAACCGCATTACTCCAAAATCCACACCCATTGCTGTTTGGTTTTAAGCACAGAGGTAAAAGATTTCTGTTTTTTTTTTTTCATTCTGTTTTAAAGCTTTTATATGATTCCATAGAAATAAATCCAAAGCTGTCCCTCACATCTTGTGATTTTAGTTCATAACAAGATTCAGATATAGCTGTATTTTAGGGTTACAGATTCATGGTTACATTCAGGTTTTATCTCACTTCACTGATAATTATAGTTACAAAAACTGTCAGGTAATTTCTGCTTTAAAATTATAAGCAACAGAGTTTGCAACCGTCTTTGATCTTTGCAGCAGTATACCAATGAAATTAATGAAATTAACCCAGATATTTTCCTCCCAAAATTCTTGCAAATAATTATAATTGAGTTCACTTAGCTAACCTTAATTCACATTGTTTTCTCTGATGAGTAATTAACACTTGTTAATTGTTTAGACTTCCGGCTTATTAAAACTGGATGTAGTGTAACTTTATCTTTTGTTACTGATTTCAAAAATTATCAACTCCAAAATGTGAAGACAAAATAGTCTTGAGAAAAATAAATGTGAGTTAAAAAGAGGCAGCAGTAACCACAAGAAAGATCTGAGCACTGAATTGTGATATAAGAGCAAATATTGTGGGAAGAAATGTGTGAGGTTTTCTTTTATTTCCTAAACAGAATGTTTATTTTTACATGTGTATGTTGGTTTTATTTTTAAAGCTAGCCAAATGGAGTTATCAATAATTTTATGATTTCTATGTTTTCTTTACCTAGCACTTTTAGAAATATATCTCTATTTCCATAATTTAAAAAAAAAAACACCTTTTACTAAAGTAGTTTTGTAAATTTTATTTTTTAAATTTTGTAGTAGGGGGTTTCTATTTGATAAAATTATATTGGCAATTTATTCAGTATCTGGTCACAGTGAAATAAATAAAACATTAATTTTCAGTAATATTTTCCTTTCTTTTTTTTTCAGTAATATTTTCTAACTTTTCTCAGCTAATGTCACTTAGCTGAAAACAACATGTTTTGTATAGCAGTTTTTATGACATAAACTTAGTGTCTTGTAAATACTTTCATGCTTATCACAAAGCTTGTGAAGATCACACCCTCCACTTCAGGGTCTGTGTTGTGTGAAAAGATTCCTTTAAATTAGAAAAAAAAAATAGCTGCTTTTACAATCTAAAATGTCCATATCATGAAAGAACACTCAACTTGTGTAAGATTGTTTCTAAAAGGACATGTCAACTGCAGTGAAGTTCAATGCATGTGGCAAATGTTAGATGGGCACTAATGTTTTTTTATTTAAAAAAAGTTAATGTTTTATTTATTTTTAAGACAAAGAAAGACAGAACATGAGTGCGGATGGAGCAGAGAGAGAGGGAGACACAGAATCGGAAGCAGGCTCCAGGCTCTGAGCTGTCAGAACAGAGCCTGATGCGGGGCTCAAACTCACAAACTGTGAGATCATGACCTGAGCCGAAGTCAGACGCTCAACCGACTGAGCCACCTGGGTGCCCCTAATTTTTTTAAATTAAAAAAAGACTCATTAATTTTGTGTTTGTCAGCACAATAACCTCAATATGTCCACCAAATAATGGCCTTAATATCACTAAATATCTGTAGATCTGGAAATAAGTATCATAAAACATTTTTCTCTTGACTACATTTTTTCCTTCCTACCTACTACCCATGAACAGAAAACAACTAGTGTTTAACCAAGGATGAAGAAAAGGTAACAATTTTTATTTATATAAATCCAGAAATTATAAATTTTTATGCAGATTAGGAAGTTTTACACTTATAGAACAAGTAGCACCAGGAAAAACCATCCTAGTTAAAGATATCAGTATGTAAAATTATATTAGTTTTTTTTCATAATATTGAGCTAGGACTTGTCTTGTTTTGCAACTCACTTCCTCCCTCCACTTGCTCCAGGTATAGATACTGATGCTCATTAGAAGAACACATTTCATTATTAATGTACGCACACGTGTCTGGGTGATTTATGGAGAGAAGAAGAGGTCAAACAGGTAAGCTAAAGAAGATGGTGGGATACGGGAAAATGAGAACCAAAATATTTACCGTCCATAGTAGCTTAATCTCCATAGAGAAAAATATCCTAATAAAGGACTAGCCATACCCCCAAAAAGTATAACCAGTGTTTAAGTGTCCAAGGAACAGAAAGAAAAACAGATCATATGTAGTCTCAAGGCACAATTACAGCAAATTCCTAAAATGTAGAAAT
Source organism: Felis catus (assembly GCF_018350175.1). Classification (NCBI taxonomy): domain Eukaryota; kingdom Metazoa; phylum Chordata; class Mammalia; order Carnivora; family Felidae; genus Felis; species Felis catus. Next base: position 21,790,478 of record NC_058376.1, on the reverse strand, counting down.
ATGCTATGTAACTATTTACATGAAAATAAAATGTCAATAACAATCAGATACAGGAAATAAAACTTATTATATGATATTAATAATGATATAAGTAATTCATGGATCAAATAAAGATGGTGAGAATACAAACGCGCATGTGCACAGACACATGTAATTAAAACACTATAGATCAGGGGTGCCTGGCTGGCTCAATCGAGTAAGCATCTGACTCTTAATTTGACCCGGGTCATGATCTCTTTGTTCCTTGGTTTGAACCCCTTGGAGCTCTGAGCTGACAGTGGGAGCCTGCTGGGGATTCTCTCTCTCTCCCCTCTCTCTCTGATGCTTCCCTGCTCTCTCTCTCTCTCTCTGTCTCTTTCTCAAATGAATAAAATAAACTTTAAATAAATAAATAAATAAAACACTATGGATGAGTGCTAGTGGAATATAAAGCTAAATAAAGAAAAACAATAACAATATTAAAAAGGTTAATTAAAATGTTTTTAATGCATGGATTGTAAATATTTAACAAAGAAAAACAAAAAACAAAGACAGCTACAACCTATGGGAGAATTGGGAAGCAATCAAAGACAAAGGTAGAAAACCATAAACTATATAATAAAGTAAATGGATATACATACACATATATATATTTTCCATTATATGGTACCATCACTTGAATTGTGGTATATTTTTGTTAGTAAGGATAATGGTTCTTGAGACCATGTCAATATGACCTGACCAATCAGGATATTCCTGGAAGGTTTTTCCAAATCACGACAAATACTAAAGCAAGAATTTTCAGATTCATCAATTGCTACCCACTTTGCAATAGGACTTTGTAAAATTGTGTTTTTAGGTAATTAAATGCCCAGGACAGATCATAAATATCTTGAGGCTAAAGGTTGTATTCACCTTCAGTTCTATTTTAAATTTCTACCATTTAAAAAAAAATAAGTTTCTTTAGTTTTTGAGTGAGCAAGAGGGAGAGGGGGAGCAGGGGATGGGCAGAGAGAGAGGCTCAGGCTCCACACTGTCAGCTCAGACCCTAATGTGGGGCTCGAACTCATGAACCATGAGGTCGTGACCTGAGCCGAAATCAAGAGTTGGATGCTTAACCTACTGAGCCACCCAAGTGCCCCTTAAATTTCTTCCCCTTAAAAAGAAGAGTTGGTATGAAAGACAAACCAATTAAACAGATAATGAAAAGAATGGTATATATATTTTGGACCGAGTTTCCTTTTTTTAAAAAACTCATCTGAATTTTGTGAGAAAGTATTGCAGTGCAAAGACATATTGGAGGAGAAAATAATCAAGAGGAGCAATGGGTTTGATGAAGGGGAAATTTCTGTCTTGGAAATGAATTTAGGATAGACGATTTTTTAAGAGATAGTCTTCCGTTAAGAGCCATTAAAACCCTTTCTCTATTTTTTTTGAATATAAAATTTATCATCAAATTGGTTTCCATACAACACCCAGTGCATATCTCAACAGGTGCCCTCCTCAATACCCATCACCCACCCACATGCCCTCCAACCCCCCCCCCCCATCAACCCTCAGTTTATTCTCAGTTTTTAAGAGTCTCTTATGGTTTGATTCTCTCCCTCTTTAACTTTTTTTTCTTCCCCTCCCCCCATGGTCTTCTGTTAAGTTTCTCAGGATCCACATAAGAGTGAAAACATATTGTATCTGTCTTTCTCTGTATGACTTATTTCACTTAGCATAACACTCTCCAGTTCCATCCACGTTGCTACAAAAGGCAATATTTCATTCTTTCTCATTGTCATAGGGCACATGTACCCCAATATTTATAGCAACACTTTCAACAATAGCCAAATCATGGAAAACCCTTTCTCTTAATTTCACTCATTGTGAAATCTCATGGGTGGGAAGGTCGGCAGATGGAGGGGCTCACTCAGTCCCCTGTGGTTGGGAGAGGCGGGCTATGTACCACAGATGTGAATCCCTGCTCCAGCAAACCCTCCTCCGCTTCAGCTCTACCTTCCTAAAACACAAATTATGGATGGCTTTGCCATTGGGTCTCAGCTATTTTGAACTTGGTTGCTAAAATTTATTACTTACAGTCATGTGTTTAGACACTTGGAAATGCCTGGAGGTTTTTGAGAGGGCAGAGATCAATTGCAGCCCTAATATTGTCATCGTGCACTACTGTTAGATACAAATGTGCTCCTGATCCTGTACCTCTTAAAATTAGATATATGCGGATCTAAAATTAGATATATGTGTATGTGTTTATGGAGCTCATACATTTAAACATTAGAAGCTGAATACACTTTCTAAAAGCCAAAGAGATATCAAAGAAAAGCTAGAACTACACGGTAAAAGCAGAAGAAAAAAAAAGAAACAAACAAAAACAGATTTTATTTAGGACTAACACAATAGAGGAAAAGAGACCCCGGTATATAAGGGACTAATAGGAGTTTACAGCTAAGGAGTGGGGTAGGGGTCAGTGGATGTGGAATTATCATGAGAAAACATCAAGGGTGAGGGGGATTCTGGTCAAACCATTTTAACAGCATTTTTTTGTTGAAGACAGTCCAGTGTGATTAGGCACCACCAGGGCAATGGTGAAGGAGGAGGCATTGATAAGATATCTAGGATGATCCTTTATCAAGAGTTGGGGTGGGCACCTGGGTGGCTCAGTCAGTTAAGTGTCCAACTTCAGCTCAGGTCATGATCTCGCAGTTCATGAGTTTGAGACCGTCATTGGGCTCTGTGCTGCCAGCTCAGAGCCTGAAGCCTGCTTTAGATTCTGTGTCTCCTTCTCTCTCTCTTTCCCTCTCCAGCTCGCACCCTGTCTCTCTCTCAAAAATATATAAACGTTTAAAAAGTTAAGCGTTGGGGGTTCTCACTTTGCAAGATACTTGCTAAAACTGGATGTTATAAGAGGATATGGAGATGGGCCTATGAGAAGGTTCAGACACCTAACTCAAGTTTGGTCAAGAAAATAACTTTTGCCACATGTTAAAATGTAACATTTCAAAATGTCAATAAGTTACTTATGGAAGAAAAACAATTTGTCCAGTTACAAGTTGTGATTTTTATTTTCAAAATAATTTAGAGAAAATAATTTTTTAAAGGTTTATTTATTTTTGAGAGTGGGGAAGGAACAGAGAGAGAGGGAGACAGAGAATCCGAAGTTGGCCCTGGACTGACAGCAGCAGTGAGTTCAAAGCAGGGCTGGAACTCAGGAACGGAGAGATCGTGACCTGAGCTGAAGTCAGATGCTCAACCTAAATGATTTTAAGAAAACATAGGTTATACAGATTATATATTAGTATTGTTAAATTTACAGAAAAATATTGACCTAAGAATTGCAGCCATACTAAGATTTGGGAGTGTAGTTTTATACTTAGAGTCACTTGCTGAGAATTAATAGGGATAAAAGTTTTGTTACAAAGTAATAGCACCCTTTGGATGCCCAGTTCCCTCTCCCCTAGTACTTTTCTATTTACAATATTGTGACCGAGAAAAATGACCCTAGTCCTTCCCTAATGGACGAGTAATTTAGACAACACCTTCTGGAAAATACACACACACACACACACACACACACACACACAGAATAACAATTCAAACCAGCTAAATGCTAAATGACAAAGGGGTCTCTAATGAAATCTCAGAGGTGTAGCTAAAGGAAATAAAGAAAGGATTTAAATACCAAGTCATATAATGTGCAGGAAAAGAGCTGAACTTGAAATAAGTATTGGCTTCAGGAGGTTTGCTTTTTATCTCTTACACCTGTTTTACAGAACGGACTTCATTTGTTCCTGCTGCATATTAATTTCCTCAATATCTTGGGGAATATTAAGAACCAACATGTGGAATTTAATCATCTAATTCCTACCATCACAGAAGGAATTGATATTTTAGTCTCAATAAAAATATTCAAAAAAAAATCTCCTGGATTTTTCCCCCAGGACCTTCCCCCAGGACCACTTCCCCCAGGACCACTAAATTGTGATAGGCTATGGAAGAAAATGTTAGCAGAGATTAGGTCCCTCTGTGTAGCTAGAAAAGTGGTACATCCCATTTATACCACTTGTTTGGAGTAAAGTGAAGGAGGGGTATTTCTGAGAAGAGCAGAGTTCTGGCCAAAGGGCAACGTGGACATCCTCCATAATGGCGCACGAATAACGTTTAAACCAATCTCATTTTTGAGCAATTACAAACTTTATAAAAATAAAGTACAGTTTTAGGCAGAAGTCTACCAATTAGTCTTAGTTCTGAACTCTGAAGCTTTGCCAGGCAATCCTCCATAACGTTACAAGTAATGAGCCTTCAAGCATTTGACATTGCAGGCCATATTTTCTCATCATCGCCTTTACACCTCAGGATACTACGTGTTTTCCTCCTGAATGCACTCTAGCTTAATATTCTGCCTGTTAAAATCGACAAGTTGTGAACAAAATCCTTTATTTGTTGAAAGCAAATACGAATTGGAAAGGGAGGATGACTCGAATACATCTGCAATGACACTATATTTCTCTTCTTACAGATGGAATTTTCACTTACCTTTGAAGCCATATCAGATCCTATCCGTAAAGTTGTTTAGGTTCACACATATCTTCATATCAAAATATATCTTTTTTTAATTTCTTAGGAAATACTATCAAGCCAAATCTACATCGTTAATTGGATATTTTTCTTCAAATTAATTTTGTACCAATTCATTTTGTTTGAGTCCATTACTCAATTTTTGGGGTTTTTATATAATCATGTTTAATTGTATCCTTTCATCATTTAACCTTTTCTTTTTTCAAACCTATGAATAAGAATTAGGTGACTTTACATCTAAGAGTATAGCTAATATCTATACTTCAAGACTATATTCTTCTACATAATATTTGAGCATTATCAGCTATATTAAAATGAAGAAAGTACAACTTTAATCCAATCTTATCCATTTTAGCACATTAAACATGTTAAAGTCTTATATAAGATACAAATTCATAGGTGTGCGTGTGTATGTATACAAATATACGTAATTCCACAGATGTAACCATTTTGTAATAGTATGTGATTGAACTACATGTATATTTTAACAGATTTATTCTGGGTCCTATGGTGTATCTCATATTCTAAGTATTTGTAATATATTTCATCGTAGGTAAACATCCAATACATAGAGATATAATTTAAATAAGTTGCTGTGTTCTGTCCTCTGTAGAAAATCTCCCTCTTTAGATTCTAGCTAGCTATATAACACTCTTCAATTACTAATATATTACACAGAGGCATTCTGCAATCACACGTGCAAGCTATTTGATATACTGGATGTGGAGTTAATATTAATTTGGAAACAACATCACTTAAAATAACGTAATCTCTTATTGAATTCTTTCTTGAATACTGATGGACTTGTTAGTTTTCATATTTATGGCATTCTCTTCAGATCTCAAATACTTTTTCTCTGTAAGATAAATGGCATTACCCATCTCAACAATAGTTGAGAATTTTTATAGTATATCTTCTGTGGATGCAGCATATTCTTCTCAAACATTAAGCATAAGTTTATTGAATAAATTTTTTCAAATCACTTTATTATCTAAATTTTACAAGTCCATTAACCTTAAATTATTTTCATTAGGCATACCTTATTCTCTGGTGGTTCTTGTCTTTGGGTTTCCTAAAACTGTGTTACCACTGATGAACTCCTATCATATAATCATCTGTATTCAATAATTATTTTACATTTCTGAGCTCATTAGCCACTTTCTTCTGCATCGTGAACTTAAAGATTTCTGAATCTTTAAAAAACTTAAGCCATCTTCAATTTAATCCTCAGCTAGACAATCAGATTTTTATGAATGGGGATGTATTCAATATAGCTGGATAGTTGAAAAGTGAAGGAAAAAAAAGGGGGTGATCGGCAAAACAGAATTGTTACAAACATACAGGTCACATGCAAATACAGACCATTGCATCCAATAACAAAGTTCAAAAGTAGGTGTGTGTGTGTGTGTGTGTGTGTGTGTGTGTGTGTGTGTGTTTTAAGATTAGCATCTGTATGAAAAATTCTAGAAATGTCTTGGCTGCTTAAGAAATGTTATGAAACCTTTAGAACACTGAAAAGGAGGCACTGTATGGATTATTTTCCCATTTTTTTCCAACTTTTTTAAAGCTCTTTTAATCACTAATGGTGTTCAGACAGTGCATTTTTCCTTCCCGATTGATTCAGCTTTTAAGCAGTCTTTAGAATTCAAATGAAGTTTGCTATTCTGCTGAGTCTGGCTAAATAGTATTCCTTATGAATCAGTCAAATGCATTCATAAATCATGTAAAAGGAATACCTGCACTTTATATAGTTGCTGAAAGTTCCATCATTACTGATCATTTATCATCTTATTTAGATTACTTATGAAGGTTTTTTGTTGTTGTTGTTTTATCTCAAGTATCCTAGTTTGGTATTTAAACTTTTATAGGGTCAAATGTGTACCATTTAAGTATGTGTACCAATTAAGTACTAATTGTCAACAAATGGCTCTATTTGAGGTGAGGAAAATAACATGTCTCTTCCATGATGGTACAGCATGTCCTAGAATGTTCTGATCATCCACATAGGCTGTTGAGTAAAAACTTACAAGATTGTGTATAGGACATCAGTTGGCCTTTTCCATCTGACATATGTGTTTAAATATTTTCTGTCATTTATTAGCTCTGATATGGTTATCCATTTACTTTATTATAAAACAAAGTAGTAACTTGCTCACTGAATTAGGAGAATTAAATGAGAAATAGATCAAAAATCTTGCTATTTAGTGTAAATGTCACTTTATTTCATATTTCTTAGACACACATGGAGAAAGTTCCCCTTCTCCTGCTCAAGGAGAATAAAAATCCATTTCCCTTTCTGAATTATTAGTTTCCTAGGAATGCCATAACAATGTACTACAAACTGGTTGGCTTAAAAATGCCTGAAATCTATTCTCTCAAAGTTCTGGTATTGATATGGCCATGTCCCCTCCAAAGCCTTTAAGGGACAATCTGTCTCATGCTTTTTTCTTGGCTTCTAGTGTCACTGGTAATCCTTGGCATTCTTTGGCTTATAGCTATCATTTCAATCTCTGTCTAGACCTTCACATGACACTCTTCCCTCTGTGCCTGTATCTGTTTTCCCATGGCCTTCTCTCTTATAAGGGCACACCAGTCATATTGCATTAGGGCTCGTACAAATGATGTCATCTTAACCTGATTATATATACAAAGACCCTCTTGTCAAGGAAGCTCACGCTTTCAGGTAACAAGGATTAGGACTTCAAGAGGTTTCTAGAAGGGAAGGCAGAGGACACACACCATTCAACCTATAACACTAGCCATTTTAAGCAATATATTCTCACCCCAGTCAATACTGGAATCTTTCTTGTCAATATACTCTCTACACTCTAATTCAAAAATCAGATAAGCCTCCAAACAGTTATAGAAGTGCTATATTTACCAGTGTATTATTATGTAGAAAGTTTGCTGCTTTATTCATTTTTGAAGCCCACAATGTGGTTACTATAGACAAATCAGAAAAACATGACTCCAGTGTAATTAGCTTATCAAGCTGCAAAGTAGAAATTATATTAAATATTATAGAAACTAAAACTTAGACCCTTTCCATCAACTGTTGATAGGAAAAATAACAAAACATTTCTCCTGCTTTGATATATTGTGTCCTTTGAAGCAACAGTGAAGTGAACCATTAAAAAGTAAAACACTCCATTGAACTGAAAAACAAACTGAATGGGAAAGCGAATGCCTTAGGAAAAAGCAGTTTTGTAATCTCTGCTTTCATGTCTCCTTGTGTCTTTGATGGATGATGAGAAAAGCTAAATTCTAAACAAAAATGCCACAGTGACTGCAATACTATTACTTCTTGTTTTGCATATCAAGAGAAGTTTTTAAAGAATACCCCCAAATGCCAACCAAATGGAAAATGACAGGATAGTGAAAAAAAACACCATATCAAAATTACCATTTTACAGTTCACTTCCTAATGACAAAAGAGACTTCTCTATTTCATGGGCCTTCAATTTACTTGATGAAAGAGAGGAGGGGGGGGTTGCTCTTGGATTGCTTATAAGTTGATTGTTTTCCAAGTTTTCAAACATAAAGTTAATTTCACAATAATTCGTATTTAATGTGCTTACCCATTTGTGCTATTCGGTTGTGTCATGTTAACAGAAATTGATGTCCTGTTCACAGAAGAAAGAGTACCTTTCTGAAGAAGATAATTCATTAATAAAAGGAGTCCTCTTGGAATGTTTTGGCTGAAAAAAAAATTAACTCCTGGCCAAACTTAATTTAAAAGGCAGATATAGTCCTAGAACATATATTCATGACCCAAAACTTGTGACTCACTTAACCATGAAATCAGTAAAAGAATTAGAGCAAGATAAAGGAATTAAAAGTTCCAAATAGGACAGGAGTAAGTGAAAATATTGAAGAGGGAGACTAGGGCAGACCTGATGATGAAGATAAAATGTGAGCAAGGTAGAAGGTCAGGCAAGTGGCCAAGCAGATCCAAGGCAAGAGCTTCCCAAGCAGAATGATCAGCTAATGTATCCTAAAGCATGAGTGCCTGATTCACACGAAGGAGAGAAAAGAGGCCACAGGAAGAAAAGTAAGGAGAGAGAAGAAGGGAGTACCAAAGAGGTGACAGGCACAAGGCATTGTCACATCTCACAGACCCCTGGCTATCCCTATGAAAAACCACTGCACAGTGTTGGTGGCAAAGGTGAGGAGGAAAGAGACAGCATGCTCTGTCTCTTGCTTAAAAAGGAGAATTCTGGTTCCTATGATGAGAATCGACTGAAGCCATCCTCGAAAAGTAATGACAGTCAGACCACAGAGTAGGCGATGAGGAGCACTACATTTCTGGTTATATTTTGAAGACAGGATCGGCATAATTTTGTGACTGATTAAAGGTGGAGTGAGAGAGAAAATTGTGTCGGGATGGGGAAGGGTAGTTCTAGTTCTAAAGTTTGAACTTCATCGACTGGAAACATGAAATTATCAACCCAGAGGGTGAGGTGTGCGAATGGATCAAATGTGAGTAGACATACGTGATTTGGGGAGAGGCATATCAGGGACTCAGTTTGGGGTCAGTGAAATTGGATATATCTATGTGTCATCCGTGTAGCAGCACCAAGTGATGTCAGAATGTCGTATCTTGAGCTCATTCTCCGGGTCCTGCCATGGATGGCAGACAGGGAGGAGCGAGGCACAGCAGTGTAAGGTTGGAGAACAGATCAGGCTTCCCTTTTCTACTGAAGGCTGGAAATAATCATGAGCCCAATCTAACCCTGAACAGAGACACAAAGCTGAAATTGAATAAGAGAGAAAAGATTTAAATTTAACTGGATTACACTTTTTTTCATGTGCTAAAGGAACTGGAGGTTTTGCTTTAGATAGTATTAACTATGCAGATAAGAAGCACAGAGCATGAGGGAGAGCAACCTTAAAGTATTTTCTAGTTTATACCCCGTCAACATCAAATTATGAAATCACATAAATATGTCTAAGACATGTTTATTATAGTAAAATATAGAGGAGATGTGCAAAAAGTCTATGAAAGCATGGGATTATCAAAAATGCATGTTGCCATCTACAGTCACGGCAAGAATACGATTTCATAATTGGACATGTGAGCAAGATATAATTGAGATACACTGAAATGTGTTTAAGCAGAGGCGTATAGTTCATTGTGATAGCATAAACTGGAAAGAGATATTAAAAATAAAGCAGAAAGTGTGTATTATGGGGATATTTTATGTGGGTGGGAAGAAGTGTCTTGAATGCAATAACAAGGAGTAAGGATGCTATTCTACAGTGATGTCAGACCTATCCTTTCTAATGCAGAATGCTGTTTGTTACTCCATTAACAAGAGCCATTTTAAAAAGCAGGTTTATATGTTTGCAAAACAGAAATTTTGTCCATTTTTAGTAATGGATCAGATGAGATTTGCAGACAAACATCTACTAAAGTACACCTAAAACTACTGGATTGAATGCTAAAAGGGAACATATTTTGTTAAGCATGCGTAAGGTTTATGGTAGAATAAAATAACTGATTGGATATCAGAGAAAGCAAAGCAAAGCAAAAAAAAAAGGCTTAATTGTTGGGGGTTGGGGGTACCTGGATACAGTGCAAGTTAAAAGGCTGAAAAGCGCCCCTGGAGAAAAACAACATTAATGGGTAACTAGGGGAATAAAGGCAAAAACAAGCCAGCAAGTGAACAAACATCAACAAAAAATTACTTGTTTGGAGTGCCTGGGTGGCTCAATCAGTTGAGCATCTGACTTTGGCTCAGGTGGTGATCTCACTGTTCATGAGTTTGAGCCCCACGTCGGCTTCTGTGCTGACAGCTGAGAGCCCGGAGCCTGTTTCAGATTCTGTGTCTCCCTCTCTCTCTGTCCTTCCCCCACTCATACACTCTCTCTCTGTCTCTCCAAAAATGAATAAATGTTAATTTTTTTTAAAACTACTTGTTTGCTGTGAGCAGAAAGAAAACAAACTAAGAAGGCTCTCCTGAGAAATCTTATTTTGAACTCCTATCCTTGATTTTGGGTCATAAACTGAAGTGTAAGTTCCCTGGCTGGTGTGGTAAAAAGAAGAAAAGATTATTTCACATACAAAGATCTATCGTTGCTTCGCCACTGGATCCATGGAAGAACCATGTGCAAATGCTCACAGACAAGAGTAACAGTGTCCTTGGATAAAAGCCATAAAGTCCCAAGAAATTCCAACTCAACTACATACCCCTGAAAAATACTGAGAAAGCCAGCCAATGTGGATGAAATTAAACCCTGCAGAATCAGATACAGAAGTTTCATAAATATATATATATATATATATATATATATATATATATATATATATATGAGGGCCAAATACAACAAACCGCAAAGATTTAAAAAGTAACAAGAACTTCTAGAATTGAATAGATACACAGATACATACACATGGGGGAAGGGAGTTCAATTTATGTTCTATTTCTGGTTATGACACACAAGGGTGTAAAAGCCCTCTATTTCTACTAAAAACAGAACAAAAACAAAAACCAAACCCATGGAATCACTACATAAACCAATCATTATTTGGTACAGATGGAATGCTTTTGTTGCTCCAAAATTCATGTGCTGAAACCTAGTTCCCTGATGTAATGGTATTAGGAAGTGTGACTTTGGGAACATAATTAGGTTATGGTGGCCAGTGGTTTCTCGGTCAGTGAGTTCAAGCCCCACATCGGTCTCTCTGCTGTCAGCACAGAGCCCACTTTGGATCCTTGGTCTCCCTCTCTCTCTGCCCTTCCTCCTCTTCTTGCATTCGCTTGTGCTCTCTCTCACTCTCTCACTCAGAAAAATAAAGTTAAAAAAAAAAAAGAGTCTCCAGAGAGTTCCGTTGTTCTTTCCTCCATGTGAAGACACAGCAAGAAGACCATCCGTGAACCAAGGATCAGGCCCCCCATCAGACATTGAATCTGCCAGCACCTTGATCTTGGATTTTCCCACCTTCAGAACTTGGCCCAGAGGGACCAAGACATTATTCTTTAAAGCCATCAAAGTACTATGCACACAAAATGATGACATGCCTCAACTTTCATGCTTCAGCCTTTGTAAGTGAGCAAGTTACAGCAGACACTTTGATATCTGGTACCAGTTGCCAAGGTCTCGGGCAGGGCAGGTAGAATAAGCTGGCTAGAGAAGTACAGTCTTTGCTCAGGTGAGGGGAAGCCATAAAGTGCTGGAGCACTGAATTTTGGTTTTGAAGGAGACACTCACAAAATGAAACTATTTTTCAATTATTTTCAATAATTGTCTTATGCAGAATATTGTCAAGAACACAGATAAGGGGTAGGGGGTAGAGATAGAAAGCATATTGTGAACTCACAGCCTCATACTCTCACATGGATAGGTTCTTATGGTCCTATGATTTGTTTCTCAATTTCATGTCCATGTGGTTTGCCGGGACAATCAAATATTTGCCACTCCTCCCACACAAAGGTTTTTTTTTGTCCTTTTCCCTTGAGTCTTGGCTGACCTTGTAATAGTTTGTCCAGAACACCAGCACCATTGTGTTAGTTCTGGACCTGGGTTTTAAGAGTCCTGGCAGTTTGTTTTCAACTTCTCAGACAGGGATTTACCTGTGAAGAGTGTTGGCTTCCCTGGGTCAGAGGACAAGAGGAGAAGGTGATTTGGAAGCTCCCACGTTTTCCTGTTGAAACAACAGACATACCAATATGTTACCTTGGATTGTGAGTGCTGCTCACGCTTCTAGGTGACAGTGACCCCATGGTGACTCAAGCCAAAACTAGCAGAATATCTCCTTACCTGAACCCAGCTTATAGTGCAGAATCATGAGCAATATGTGTTTTGTTTGTTTGTTTGTTTATTCGAGAAAGAGAGAGAGAGAGCAAGAGCATGAGCAGGGGAGGGGTCAGAGGGAGAGAGACAGAGAGAATCTCAACAGGCTCCACTCCCAAGGGGGGTGGGGGGCTCGATCCCACGACCCTGGGATCATGACCTGAGTCGAAATCAAGAGTCTGCGCTCAACCCACTGAGTCACCCAGGCACCTTTAAGTGACTTTTAAGTCACTAAATTTGGAAATAGCATTTTACATGTCTTTTGACAATTTAAATGCTGTCTTTGCAGAGCTATGAAAGGCTTTAAGTCCTGCACATTCAATTTTTAATCACAAAAAATTTTGGGTGGCATGTTCATTTCTTGTACCTTTGAAGTCTTTCTAGGTTTCTTTTTTTTAATTTAATTCTTTTTCAAGTTTATCTATTTTTAAGAGAGAGAATGAGAGCACGAGCTGGGGAGAGGCAGAGAGAGAGATACAGAGAGAGAAACACAGAATCCAAAGCAAGCTCCAGGCTCCAAGCTTTCAGCACAGAGCCTGATGCAGGGCTTGAACCCATGAACCATGAGATCATGAACCGAACCAAAGTCGGAGGCTTAACTGACTTGAGCTAGCCAGGCACCTCTGTCCCTCTAGATTTTGAAACTGGTCCTCTAAGGCCATGGATCTATCTTAGAAGTTCTCTCATTTTAACAATAGGTGCAATACTAACAAGGAAAGGGAACTTCTGTGTCTACTAATTGATACAGATGGATGTTTACTGTTCTAGTATCTTAGTAAATCAGAGCCAAAAGCAGATATTGTTGCTTCAGGAGAAATCCCCATGGCATCATTAATTCCTAAGTGCTCATCAAATATTTGTTTTATTTTTCCAAGTAGTCGGCTGCTTTTTCTTTTTCTTTTCTTTTAGTTTATATATATATTTAGACCCACAGACCTCTTTAGAGCATACTTTTAACAGAACACCCATTAAGATCTGAGGCCAGGGTCAGATTAGGCCGTTACTGAAATTTTGAGTAGGATTTCAGTCACTGTCTTGTCAAGTTTCCTGATACTGGGAAAGATCCATGTGATTAAGTCAAGGCTGATCTGCCTACAGACTATCTTTTTTTTAGTTTCACTTCGGGTTTTAGGGATTTCTTTTTTTATTATACCTTTGAGATATTTGAGTCTCAGAGCGAAATATTACCTAGGTATGGTATTCCCTCTGGTCAATGAGTTTCCTTAACAAGGCTAATGCAGGCGGACTCTTGTGAGTATTGAAACTGGACTATGCAACGAAGGAAGCTCATTTTGTAACAGCAGTCTACACAGCCTTGAGGGTTAACGTGCTTTAAGCTTACCTGCTCCTTGCTTGATGACTTAAGTCCCTCGTTCTGTATCAGAACTAACCTACTTCCCTTGAGATCCGTAGACCACTGGCCTTGACGAATGAAGAATCAAATTTTCCCAGAAGAGAAAGAATGGCTACATTGAAAAACAGCTACCACTGATTCTAGCAAGTCTGTCCAAGGTCATGTTGACATACGACTAACGTCCTGGCCACCTGCTTCTCCTGCACATAGCCCTGTTCTCTTTTCCCACACCTTAAAACCCTCTGGCTCCCCCTTTATGGGGAAGGTACTCACTGAGACGTTAATCCACTATTTTCCCAGGTTGCCAGCTTCCTGATAAAGGTTTTCCTACCATCACTTGTCTCTTGGGTACTGATTAGTCCGGGACCCACCTGTCCGGTAACAATCTGGTGACACAGTTGGTGATTTGCCAGAGTTTGCTAGATGTTGCCCACAGTTTCAACATCAGCACAGAACAATTCCTCCCTCTCGACACTTCTCCTAATTTCAAAATCTGTGGATAGTAGAGAGCGATGCGGATTATTTCAGTGAAGTGCAATTCAAGTTTGAACTAGCAGGGGCTGGTATAACCACCCTGGTCAGGGTAGTTGCAAATCTGGATACTTATTTTTGCATGTCAGTCTTTCCTCGGGCTCCAGGAGGAAAACATACTGAGAATCAGCCCTGATAACATCCTAACTCCTACAGAACCTTAAGTCTACCTATGATTTTATTCTCAAGAGATGGGATTTCTTTGGAGGAGAGATGGCAGGTCTGGCTCATGGGATCCTATTAGAAGACTTAGGACACTCTACTGCTGTCTGCAAATAATTTTGCAAGTTCCCAGAGAGGCATAACTCAACTCTCACACATAACACACTCAAAGTGAATTATTCTTGGCTCTCAAGAATTCCTAGGTAGTCCATGACTCTGTGTGTGTGTGTGTGTGTGTGTGTGTGTGTGTGTGTCCCCACTCCTTCATTCATGTAAGGAAATTTACTCCTCATTCACTCTATATGAAATGAAAAAAAATCTTTTCTTCTAATTTTCTGATTTTCTTCAATTTATTTGGAGGAAATAATGTACTTTTGGTTCCTCTATTTTTTCCTACATATTATACCTTTTTAGTCTGTATTGCGGTGGAAGGATTTTAAATAAATTGAGGCTATAACAGACACAGGTAGCCCCTTACCGAAAATCATGCTTCTGGAAAATGTTTTCTTATGTTAGGTGTTGATGAAATCCGTATTAACAGTCCATGCATAATCCCTTTATTGAGAAATAGGTGGCAAGATACCAAGATCTCAAATTGCAGGAAAAAAACTGATTTGCTTTGCCTCTTCACTGTATTACCGACAGGGTGAGGTCATGGAAATTGAAGTGTGTAAAAATCGGAGGAAAAGTGCATAAATTATACATATATATAAAAAGCTAAGCTCAAAAATATTCCAGATTATACCTGAAGCCAATATGTAACCTATACGTCAATTAAAAATAAAAAAGAGAGTTTTGATTATGTGTTTTTTTAAAAGAGGGGGAATATTTTAAAAACGTTGATGTGTACAATTGAGGATATAAATGTATAAAGTAACATTCTGATAATAATCATGTATTATTCATGTGATTCTTTACATTATATTTTATAAACTTGCAGAGTTTATAGGTCAGATGCCTGCATTCCAAACAAGTAAGTACTTATTTCATCAATTTCTCTTATATAATAAGCAGATTTTTCACAGACCTTTGCTTCAGCATGATTTGGCAGCTAATAAAGTCTGAATGTTTATTTGTTGTTTGTTTATACTTAGGTTAATGTGTCAAATAATCATCTTCCCATTTGTAAATAAGCATATAATTGCTCAGTATCTGAATACAGCACCTTTAGTCTCCAGAGAGTATTAGAAAAGCTAACTGAAGTTAATCATCCCAGATCAGACCGTCAACAGAATTTTAGAAGGGAGGGTAAATAGTGTGAGGCAAAATAAGATTAAAATCTTTCATGTCATTGGAGGGAAGTAAAAATTGTTTAAATTACTTTGGGTGACATATAGATCTATGCAACCCCAAAAATGACTATTAATGTAATCAGAACCTCTAGAATTAGAAATATCACGAGTACCTTTCAAATCAAGGTTTTTCAAAAAAACATTTTCATTTTATAAATTACAGAGAGTTTCATTAATTTAGTCACAAATAAAATTAATAGGAAAAAAGACAGTATAAATCAGTAAATACGGATGGAAGGAACTATTTCAAATATTTAAAAATATAAAAAATATATATTCTACTGTCTTTCCCTAATGAAAGATTTATGTGTTCAGTGTTTGACAGGAAATGCAAAATTCAACTACAGGGTCTGCCTAGTTTTCACAGAACCACACTGACTGGAAGTTGTGCATATTGGAGTTGTATCCTCCAGATATGCCCAAGTGCCAGTTAACAAGGTTCTATGCCAAGTGAAAACTGCCTGTATATATATGTGTATATATACCACTCATTAAAAAATACATGAATTGTAAAACTAAATGTGTATAAATATATGCCTTGCAAATACTTAAGTAACAAAATTAATTACAACGAACCTACAGGTAACAATACAAACACCATCCAAAGGTCAAAAAAAACAGAGCGTTTAAAGGCAGACTATTTCTAGCCATAGCTATTTGTTTGGGAAACATTATAGCTGCTACATAAGCAAATCCAAAGATAAGCAAGGAAGAATTGGCAGATACATTATCATTCGGTCTTTGTCACATAATTTAAATTAAGTAATCAATAATTATATACAAGAACTGAATGATATTATCAATAAGGTTGATTAAATTCTATCAGTAGAAATCTCCTACGAAGACAATATGCAGCCTCGTGTAGTCAATAAAAACCTAAAATGGTCATGTGAAAGACTTTATGATCTTAAAAATCAAGGTGAACGAGACAGGAGTTAAATTATCAGATTACAGTATTATGAAACAGAACACTAAAAGGGTTTTTTTTTTTATTTTTAAGATAAGAATTTGAATTATTTTATTTTATTTTTTTTAAAGTTTATGTATTTATTTTGAGAAAGAGACAGTGGGGAAGGGGCAGAGAGGGAGGGATAGAGAATTCCAAGCAGGCACTACACTGTCAGTGCAGAGCCCAAAATGGGGCTCTAACAAACCATGAGATCATGATCTGAGCCAAGACCAAGAGTCTGATGCTTAACTGATTGAGCCACCCAGGCGCCTCAGAAAACTAAAAGTTTTAAGCAACAACAACAAATGTGGTTAAACATGTGAAATAATATCAACCACTATGTTAAGAAAGCAAATCATCAAAGACATCTAAAAATCGTTGTGTTAAACGCCATTAAGCATTTTAAAATCCAAGAATATAAAGCAAGAACGGAGGCAGTGTAAGTAGTTAAAAATATTATAGAATTTAATACAATCAGGAAGAAATTGGTATCAAATTGAAAAATAGATAAGATCAATGCAATACAAAACAACTATACTTTGTATAATTAATAGTGAATCCAATAACAAATACTTAAATTTAAAAAAATCTGGAAATGCAATTGCCTTCTAAGAAATACAACTTATGTTTTATCCTCATATGTTTGGAGATTAAAGGGATGTTCTAAACTTGAGACAGTTAAAGCTTATTTTAATCCTGCCTTTTGAGTTTGGGCAGCATGTTTTCCATAAAACATGACTCTTAATCAGTTGAATTGCAGCTAGTTCCAGGAACCTATAACCACAGTTATTTGCTGGTCATAGGTCTCAATTTATTTTTGTCCCTTTGATTCCTGCTGTTATAGGCTACCTTCCACTTCCACCCCCAAATATGTATGGTTGAAACCTAATCTCCAGTGTAATGGTGTTTGGGGTATGACCTTTGGGAGGTCATGAATAAGATGAATGTTCTTATTAATAGGATCAGGAAAAGCACCCCAGAGAGAGAGAAAGAGAGAGAGAGAGAGAGAGAGAGAGAGAGAGAGAGATCACTCATCATGAAGGGGCACAGAGAAAAAGCCGCTAAGAACTAGGAAACAATGTCACAAGACATGTGGGTTTCCCAACCTACAGAACTATGAGAGATAAATTGGTTTATAAGCCACCCAGTCTGTGACATTCTGTTACAGCAGCCTGATGTACCAAAACATGCCACCCAGCCCCCTTGAACTAATGATGGCAATCTTGAAGTCACATGTCTGGAATAGGAAGACTACAATCTTAAAGTCTTTTGTGGCAGGGCTAAATATAAATGGGACTGTACCATCCAAAAGCTTTTAAAATGGCAATTCAAAATGCCACTGGTGGCTCCAAAGTACAAACTTCCAGTGATAAGTATGTACTAGGGGTATAATGTACAGCATGAGGACTGCAGCTAACATTGTCATATGACACGGAGCAAAGTTGCTAAATCTTGAATCTCATCAAATTGTGTCCACTGTATTCCTTTCTTTTCCTTGTGTCTGTATAAGAAAATAGATGTTAGCCGAACATGTTGTGGCAACTATTTCAAAATATATGTAAATCAGACCATCATGCTATACATCTTGAACTTATAGCGATGTTTGTCATTTATTCATCAATAAAACTATAAGAATATAAGAAAAAGTAACATGGCATTACTACTACTTGAAGTCTGAAAGAATTACTCCTTACCAATCCTTCTCATCAAATTTCTCGAGTTTCTTTGTCACTTTATTATTACTGCATAAAGCCAATTCTTCCCTCTGTAGGTCATGAAAACAATATCTTTGAGGCTTCAAATATCCTGACATGCTCTATTTTCTGTCCTATCAGTTTGTAAATAAACCACATATTGTCTGGGCTCACATCTCTTCCTTCCTTCCTTCCTTCCTTCCTTCCTTCCTTCCTTCCTTCCTTTTCTTATACTTTTTAAATGTTTATTTATTTGAGAAAGAAAGAGGGAGAGGAGGGGGGAGGGGCAGAGAGACAGGAAGACCCAGAATCCAAAGCAGGCTCCAGACTCTGAGCTGTCAGCACAGAGCCTGATGCGGGGCTTGAACTCACAAACTGCGAGATCATGACCTGAGCTGAAGTCAGACGCTTAACCAACTGAGCTGCCCAGAAGCACCCCCCTCCCCTTTCTAAGGGTCCAAACAATTTAGTGCAAAATGAGAAAAGAAATGTTAAAAATTACTAAATATTTTCCTGAATTATAAAACAATACCTTAGTTCTTTTGTGGAAGTGTACTAATGTTTGCTTAAATTTGTTACAAAATAATGAATGTGCCATCTCAATATAATGTAGTAGTCTGGATAGGATCCTGGAACAAAGGGTATTAGGTGAAAACTAAGGAAGACTGAATAAAAGAATACATGTATATTAGTAACAAATGCACCATGCTGATAAAAGGTGTTAATAGGGAAAATTAAATGTGAGATATATGGAAGCTGTTTTCTTCTCAATTTCAATAAATTTATAATTGTTCTAAAAAATCTACTTATAAAAATAAGAATAAATAAATAAAATCTATTTAAAAATACACAAACTATTAAACTTAATGAATACTTGCTGACTCTAACCCTTGACCAAAGTAGAACAAAATTTTTAAATATAACAATTGATAATATCTAGGATCATCATCATCAATGTCACAATAGAAGAAAGTAAAATTAATGTTAGTTCACAACTGAAAACTCAAGTGTGAGGGTAAAAAAGCTATCAGCACTGATTGGCCACTAGTAATTTCTGTAGATTCTCCCATAAAAAAGAACTAGAATATCACCCTGATACTTCAACCTAGGAATTGCTTGCTGTTTCAGAGTCCTGGGTGATAAAGACAAACAGATCAATCATATCAGTGTATGAGGAAACTTCACAGCTTAACACTTTTATCTTAGTTTTAAAAATTACAGGTATTTGGGAGCACTTGGCTGGCTCATCAAGAGCATGAGACTCTTGATTTTGTGGTCATGAGTTCAAGCCCCAGGTTGGGTGTAGAGATTACTAAAAAAAAAAAAATTAAAAAGAGCAAAAATCTTAGGCTTGTACATAAAAATGCTGAGGAAGAAATTCCATTAGCACATTCCTCCTGCCTGACTTGATTCATATGAATAAGCTGAGACAAATCTATGTAGCAGATGGAAGTATGGATGGAAGAGTAAAAATACAGTACAAATATGGATGTCCCCAACATGAAGAAATTCTAGCAAAGAAAACTTGTAATCTTTTACCATAGAATCCTTCATGGTTTCCTCATTTCTCTAGACATTTTTTCCAGTTCATCCCACGTCTTAGCAGTTTGCTTATACTCTATAGCTTATACTAAATGCTTCTCAAACAACTTACTTAAAAAAAAATATTACAAGAAAGTTACAGTGGGAGTGGTCATTTGGGGGGACTATTCAGGTTTATAGTTTCACTCTCTAGGATCAAGTTCTGTGGATGCCTTATCTACATCTCATTAGCTTACCTTACAGTTCACCTGCAGTTTCTGTGACTGGTTCCCACTCACGGTAAGGGCTTGCTTTCAACCAAGCTCTTGGTTTCTTTTACTGAAGTTGCCTCTGTTCCCTGAGAGGCAGACTGAAATTTCCAGGGGGGGATGTTCATACCCTCTGTAATCACCTTCAACAGTGAGAGCAATGAGCTAGAGGGTAAATATTCCAGAGCCTCCAGTGCCCACGCAGGAATGTACTCATTACAATTTTACACGGTCCCCTTCCTTTCCCGCCCATTCCTCCCTCATTCAGTGCTTCCCAGGATTACTGCCAAAATAAACTAATTGGACAATAATCCTTTCTTTAAGGTGTTTCTTGTAAAACATGAATTTACATACATCTGTACTCCTAAAAAGGGTAAGAAGCTTTAGATTTCTACAAAGCATTGCATTGTAAGCTATGATTGTGAATGTATTTTTATATAGGATTGATACAAGAATCATCTACCAGGAAAAATAAAATAAAACAAATAAATAAAATATTTAAAATAAATAAATAAATAAATAAATAAACAAATAAATAAATAAAATGCAGTAAACAACATTGGCAAAGATGACCTAAGAATATTCAAAAATAATGAAACATAAAAACTGACCTCAATTTTAATTAGTCTGTCAGTCATATACTAACTCTTCAAATTTATTCTTTGTTCTTTTTAATCTATTATTCAAAATACATGAAGACAAAAAAGAAGACTTTAAGAGTAAAGATATTTTAAGTATCCCCTACTTTCAAACAGAAGGAAAATCCACAAAAACAATACACAGAATTCAATTATAATTGTGGTTATATTCATAAGCCTATAGGAAAGCAGATTTGTGGAAAAATCAACAAACATCTATTTATATCTTATTTGAAGGATTATATGAAAAAAAATTAAAAATATAGTAATAATCAGTATTATAGTCCTTCATCTTTACTTCCTTGTTACTGATAACTTTTACGACCTATTAATGTTTTTATATTTACTACCTGCTTGCAACATATAGTTGTTGTTTTTGTTTTTTTAAATATTTTAGTTTTTAAGTAATCTCTATACCCAACATGGGGCTTGAATTTCCAACCCAGAGATCAAGAGTCACATGTTCCGCTGACCAAGCCAGCCAGGCACCTCTGCATTTTATAGTTTGTTATTGTTGTGGTTGTTATTGTTTTACATGAGAAAAACACCAATATGGGAACTGACTTTATTAGAGGAACAGTGAAAGGTCTAGAGTTCTGTTAGAAACAAAAGGAGGGGCGCCTGGGTGGCGCAGTCGGTTAAGCATCCGACTTCAGCCAGGTCACGATCTCGCGGTCTGTGAGTTCGAGCCCCGCGTCGGGCTCTGGGCTGATGGCTCGGAGCCTGGAGCCTGTTTCCGATTCTGTGTCTCCCTCTTTCTCTGCCCCTCCCCCGTTCATGCTCTGTCTCTCTCTGTCCCAAAAATAAATAAACGTTGAAAAAAAATTAATAAAAAAAAAAAGAAACAAAAGGAATAGTAACTTTCAGGAAAGATGATAATTTCACAGACCTTCTGGGAAATTCTATGTTTAAAAGAAAAATATGATGAAATTCAACAGATTTTGTACTGTAAAACACAGTGTGATGAAGCAGAAGTGAGGTGCAAACTGCGTTGCCCGAAGCCGTGAATAGTCATTCTTTATACCAGTGGCAACACAGAAAATGGTTTTTAGTTATCAGCTGATTGGGGATTGGTTTATTAACATTTGTATCAGAAAGATTTTGTGAGGTGTTCATCGGAGAAATTATGGCTACAAAAAGTAATAACTTCTCTCATTGAATTTTGTGGTGATTCTATATAAATAAAATTTGAGGTAGTGACTGGGTGACTCGGTTGAGCGTCTGCAACTCTTCATTTTGGCATGGCATCACGGTTTGTGAGATCAAACCCTGTGTCAGACTCCACTCTGGGTGTGGTTCCTGCTTACAGTTTTCTTCTCCCTCTCTCTCTGTCCTTTCCCTGCTCTCTCTCTCTCTCTCTCTCTCTCTCTCTCTCTCTCTCACACACACACACACACACACACACACATACACACACACACACACACACATTTCCAACTCTTGTATTTTATCTAGTATTATTGTTGCCATTTCATACTTTGGAATACTAGGAGCTCTGGGGCATAAAAACTTAACAATGGGACTGGAACTCCTTTCTTCTTACTTCCCGTGATCCCTGGAATGAAGAAACACCAAAGAAACCTTCTAATAAATGTGCTAAAAAACATACTTCCGCATAGACATACAAACAGCATTTATAGCATGAAGGAGAGTTATAATCTAGAACATGTTTTTAGCAATCTAGATCTGATCTCTCTAGGTTACTTATTGTAATTAAACCTGGAGTTTGGTGATTTTCAGAAATTGGAACTGTTGCCTAAATAGAAAATGAAACCAGTGAGATGCTGATTCTTTGATGAGATGTAAGGTATTCTATAATGAAATGGATTACCTTGTGAAGCAATGTATACACATAACTTATTGCAATCCCATGCCATATTAAATCTGAAACAAGAAGCTTCCCAATGTTATAGAGAAATAAATTCTGGGGGAAGCTGCACATGAATGTCTCAGTTTTCATCCAATGAAAATTTCACCTTTCTTATATTATTAGTAAATTTGGCACTGTTTTCAATCATAATATTATTATTCATGTAAGCTTAATTTGACAATTCAATTTTTTGTGTTACCTTATAATTTTAAGAAACAGTTTTTGTTCCATTAGAGAAAAATGGGATAGTTGGTCAAAAGACATCTTGTAATCATTTGCTATTAGAAAGATCTGCAGGTAGTAAAAACATCCACTTCCTAGGTAAAGTCCTAATATCATGGCATTTAAAATTAAGTGACTAGGATACTAAACGTGTAAAATGAAGCACTGTTAGAGTAAGGAAGGAATAGGAAGTGTTGGCCAGGTCAAGGAAGGCCTCTTTAAAGTAGATATTTTTTTGATTTATTCAGAAATTTATCTAAATAAGCAATGTATCTTTCTGAGCACCAGAATACTAGGCAGAGAGAAGAGAGAGTCCATTAACTGAGGCGAAAATGAGTTTGTTGTATGTGTTTGAGAAATAAGAATGTTAATGTCTTAGATTTTGCTTTGAGGAAACCCAATGTAAGACAAAGGCTTGCATTCACTTGGAAATGATGTGCTGATCAAGAGGCTGGAAAGAGTGAAACTGGCAACTATACAAAACTAATTCAAGGGTTTTATCAAGCTGATCACTGTTGTGGAAAAAATGGGGTTCAATCCTATCAGGGAGCCTCTTATGAGCCATGTAAAATGGATCTCAGAATTTTCCACAGAGGAACTCAGAAGAGACAATTTAATCCACCAGTTAACTCTCTAATCTTGATGCTCAGGAGGATAGTTTCCTTGAGATTATCTCTGATGGTAAATATTGACCTCCTGGCCTCCTCTGCTTTAAAATTCATGCCAGATGGTACTAGGAAGCATAGTCCCATGGCAGTACCTTCTGATGTCAACCTTGGCCTAAAAGGAAGCATTGATGAGCTTTCCAGAGAGGTCAGTGTCTCCCTTAGCAAGTTCTTATTGGTGAAACAGATTTTCTGGGAGACATTCAGTGGTAGATTGTCTGATCTCACATATTGGATCCTTTCTGTATTGCTCACCTACATAATTCTCCTGACATTGTTCTAATTATTCTATTTACTCACCATAGACAAGTATTTTCAAGATTTAAAAAGCAATTTGAAGCACTATCTTCTGGTGTTCCTGCCAGAACATTAAACACAGAGTCACAGCAGAGGACCTCCATTGCAAGAAGCTATGTATTTAGTAGTCCCAGCCCAGATCTCAACTCCCAGATAACACTCCAACATATGTTCCCTAATACTTTCCAACTTATTAGTCAGATGTTTCAGTCACTTGAATGTGTTTCTCTTTTTTCTCCTGGAGAAACTACTTGATAATTAATTATCTTGTCTTAGCTCTGTTTAACCTGCCCTTACTTACAGATCAGGACATGAAGAGAAATGGAGGCAAGTATTGAATAATCCAAGCATCATCTTGCAAGACGCTTGAGCCATAAGAGCCTTTATATGAAGAAAGGATTTATCATGGGGGAGGGAGTGGCTTCTTCCAAACAAGATATTGAAGATGAATATAGAGATTCAAAATCATCAAGCTCTTTTACTTAATAGCTCACAGTCTGGGTCTCTAGAATTTTCTTTACTTCAAGTATGGTGTCTCTTCTTGGGCATAGGAAACCCATAGAGGCTGTTTGTTCTATATCTTTTCTAGTTCAAGAATATTTATATTGAAATTCTGGGTCTGGTTTTCATCAATGTCATCTCTATTCTACTAGGAGGATTGGTAGCTGGCTAATTTCAATTTTTTTCTATGAGCTTCTAAAATATTAACAAAAGTTAGCTAATTGTACAGTCTTTAATATTATCATTGTTCCTATATTAATAAAGTGTATTGTACAAACCGACATTTCATGTTATAGTTGCATATATTCCAATCCATCTCTTATAAAAATCTTAATTATAATTCTATTACATGTCAATAGTTATCACCAATCCACTTAACCCTGGCAATAGGAGATTCTGAAGTAACATCACTCACAGAAGAAAAACATTGCTGGTATACTTAATTGTCTTAATCAGGGTTGCCCTGAAAGAAGAGAGCTTGATAAATGGTTTGTGTGTAGGAGAGGTAGGAGGAAGAGGCTAGGAAAAATGTAATAATCACAAGAGGAAGGAGAGTAAGTCAACGTAAGGCTAAGTAGTTTTGTTATCCTAATACGCAACTGAGGCATAATCCTTACAGGAACCTCTAAGGAGCAGTATAAAGTATATTTCAGAATTATCCAGCTAGAGCTAGAATAATGTTATAAACATGATTCTCATTGTCACAGGTTATAGCATGAAGTGATAAAAATTAGTGTGTTTATACAAACATACACAAACGATGACTGAGTAGCTTCTGTGTATATCCGGGTAAAGGTAGAAGAGGATTTGGGGGCTATAAAGTGACATGGGTGGTAAAACCGAAGCAAATAATTGACAGATTATCTCTGCATGCAGCTAATTGCTAATGCAAGAGGTGTCCAGTTGAGTGAATGTGACTGGAGCAAATTAAACAAGCAAAAAAGTATCACAAAATGAGATTGGGAAGTACAGAATGGGGGAGAGCCACATGACATCCACATGACTCTTCCTTCATTCATTCATAACCTTCCCCACAAGAATGGTTCATTTTTTTACAAAAATAGTATGAACCTATACTAAAATGTCAAAATCACCCAATATTCACAGTTTACATTATAATTCACTCCTGGTTGTATATTCTATAAGTTTAGACAAATGTAAAATTATATATCCATCATTAGATTATCATTTAATGATTTTTAAATATTGAACTGGCCTTACATTCCAGGATGAATCCCACTTGGTGAGATGTACATTCTTTTTTATATGTTGATGGGTTAGATTTGCTGATATCTGGGCCTGGTGCTTTCTGTTCTGGAAAGTTATTGACTCAATTTCTTTGATATAAGCCTGTTCAGATAATGTGTTTCTTCTTGTGTATTGGCAGATTAGGCCTTTCAAAGAATTGGTCCGTTTTATCTGCGTTGTCAAATTTGTAGATGTAGAGTTATTTGTATTACTTTATTATCCTGTCGATGTCCTTTGGATCTGTAGTGATTCCTCCTTTCATTTCTTTCATTAAGAATTCGGATCCTTTGTTTTTATCTTAGTTAACATGGCTAAAGTCATATCAATTTATTTATCTTTTCAAAGAATCACTTTTGTTTTCCTTCATATTCTTTACTGATATATGACCTTTGGAGGTCAGGCCAACATGGGAAGTGGAGAAAAACTAAAACCTGAGTATGACTGAGGTGTTTTTGTTTTTAGTTTTTTTTCCCCTATCTCTTTCAACTGGGTGATTTCTGAAGTCATACTAGCATGCAGAAGATTGGCAGTCATATGGGAATGTTGGATTTGAATTTTTTTTAGACCTGTGAAAGATCTTATTTGATTGACATCCAAATACAAATGTTGTATTTGGAAAGTTATATACATAGGTAATAAGGAGAAATGAGGGTTTGCTATATGAATTCAGGAGGAATCAATGAATACAACTAACATAAAGCCAACAGAATTTGAGATCATTTGGAAGGTAGTGAGTGTAGGGATTAAAGAGAAATTCTGAAAATTCTTGAAAACACTAGTGTTTCTGAATCAAAACCAAATTCTAGCACTTAGATGTTGTAAAGAATAGAAGGAGTAGTCAGAAATTTGATGGAAAACCAAGAGATTTCTATGATACATATCAAGTGGAAGAAAATAGTTAAGAAGGGAAACATCTATCAGCTTATTCAAATATTGTTGAAAGGTATCAAATTGACTGCAGATATTTTTTAAATGGCAAGATTAAAGGCAGTTTCAGTTTGATTTTGATAAATGTTTAATTGCAGAGATTAAAGGAGAATGATCTATGGAAGTAGTGACTATATGTATACATGTATATTACAGAGACAGACAGACATGTTCCTGAAAATGTTTCCTTAAATAAAGATAAAATAATGAAAATGGTGAATTCAGTTAAGTCTGGTTAGTAAATCAAGTTAAATAATGATAGAAATGATCCAATGAAGAATTTAAATATGTCACAGCAGGAGGGATTGCTTACCAAGGGAAAGACATGACAGTATGGGATCTGGGATATAAACAGAGGAATTGACTAATATGTAACCAAGGGCAACATATCCATTGTGAGAATAGGACAAGAATGGATGTGCCTGCAGATTCCAGTGGACTGTTATATTTGGCTTTAGTTAAGATGAGGGATTCACTTCCAATTGTTTCTATATTCTTAGTGAGATAATAACGCTAGCTTAGAGTATGTGAGGAAGTGATGTGAGGAGTTCTCTCACAGAGGGGCTAAGTGAATTGGCCAGGGAATTTAACAGTCTTGACAGGAAATCCCAAATGGGACACCTGCAGTTTGTGTTCACAAATGTGAAGTGAGACAAGTGCATACCATTGTGTGTATGTGTGTGTTTTAGTACCATTCAAATGCACCAAGGTAGTTACCAGTTTATAGAGAAATGGATGTATTCAGGTTTGAGGTTTGCTCGGGTGAAGGATGGAAGATTAGCTGAGGTTACCTGAGAGATAGTAATTATATTAATATATCACAGTATCTAAGCCTGAAAATAAGGAAAAGGATGAATGCAAAAAGTGATAGAGATATTGGACTGGAGTTCAAGATGAGGTTAAATTGGTTTAAGTGGGTGAATTGAAGGACATAAGTTGGGAGTATATAAATCATAATTCATAGCAGATGATTAAGAATCTAAATTTTTGGAGAATTGTGATAATTAGCAATGATAAACACTAAAGAGTGAGAACACTAGAGCATGGAGTGTGGAAGATTTTTTTCACTGATGAAAGGTCAAAGAATTAGAAGGCCAGATAGTTAAATATAAGGTGCATATGTGAAAGAGAACTGAGGGGCGCCTGGGTGGCTCACTCAGTTAGGCGACTGACTTCAGCTCAGGTCATGATCTCGCGAACTGTGAGTTCGAGCCCTGCGTCGGGCTCTGTGCTGACAGCTCAGAGCCTGGAGCCTGCTTCAGATTCTGTGTCTCCCTCTCTCTCTGCCCCTCCCCTGCTCATGGTCTGTCTCTCTCTCTTTCAAAAGTAAATCAACATTCAAAAAAAAAAAAAAAGGAAAGAGAACTGATGTATTGCATTTCTTACCTTCTTTGTGGCTATTTGGTCTCATGGTGTGGGGGGAGGACTTCATGTTAATACAAACAAGACACACTGCCTTTTTTAACCTTCCATGATAGATTGCAAAAGTGACCACAAACCCTTGCACTTGTATCAAGAAGCATAGTGTTTCTCCAGTGTTTAAGTCTGTGATGGTCACATGAATTTCTCGGGCCAATAGGGCATTAACAAACAGGATAAAAGCAGAGACTTGGCACAAGCTTGATCTTTGAGGGTAACTCTTTTGCAATGTTTTTGACCTTTCAACTACCATGTGAAAGAAGCTCAGACCCTCTCTTGGATAACAAGAGACACATGACCCAGTCCCTTCCAATTTGCCAAGAGCCTTGCAGCCAAGTAACAGTCATGTGAGCTAGTCAACCAGAAGTCATCCAGCCCTTAGCTAACCCGCCACCTGCCAGAGGCTGCATAAGCTAGCCCGGCAGAAAACAACTAGGCTGGCCTATTTAGGAAAGACCTCCCTGCCAGTCCACAGAATTAGGAGACAAATGCATGATGACTGGTTTAAATCACTGACATTTTGTGGATAGTTTTTTATACAGCAATCAGTAATTAATAGAGATATTGCACTTGTAAGTGTCATTGATCCTGGGAATGGGAGATAGTGATGACTGGAGAAAGGAGTGAAGAGACAAAAGAGGCTGAAAAAATAGTGAATAATCTATTCATGGAAGCTAGGAAAACAAAAATGAGTGAGGAGATTGTATAGCAAGCTGAAAAAAGGGTGACCCATATGATTTTTTTGTAGAACAGTAGGCAAAACTATCATGTGGTCTAATTCAGATGGTGAAGTATTTGTCTAATGTACACGTCTAGCACATCTTTTATACATTGTGTCTGTGGGAGTAAAGGTGCCAGTAGCTGGTCTCTTTAGTTCAAGAGTAACACATCCAACACCGCCTTTTGGACATGATTTTAGAGCACAAAATTTTGGACTTCAATTCTAAGGGAAGAACTATAGGAGGCATTTTGGGTCCCTGGGATAAGAGTGAATGTATTTTCCATTTGAGAGAAACGTTAACAAATCACAGCTAGAGGATGGATATGATCGATTCCCAAATGCCCATAAAAGCCTTCCATTCTACGAGTAGCATGAATAGGGAGAACATGTTGCTCCAGCTCTTGAACCTGGATGGCCATGTGACTTTCTCTGGCCAATGGACTTGAATAACAAACGTGACATCAGCAAAGGCTTAACAAGGGCTCTATATTGAGGCTCTATATCGCACTTCCTTTGCATTGTTTGTGGCCACACAGTCATTATTTGAAGACATCGGGCTAGATTGCTGGATTATAAGAGAAGTAAACTCATTTGCCTCTCTCACCCTGTACAGCAGCCAGAAAAAGCCATACATGTGAACTAAGCCACCCTTGATGACCCAGACACAAGCTGACTGACCGCTGACAGCTGTATGGCTGTCCAGTAGTTATCAGCTGAGTTCTCTCAGACCGGAATAATCAACTGTGAGTGGACTAAAAGGTTAATGTTTAAACCACCAAATTTTGGGATGCTTCCATAAGCAGCAAGGGATGAAATGCCTTTTATCACTAGGAAGCACTCTGTTGCTTTGGAACTACCACTGTATTTAATCCATCCATAATGAGTAACATTCTCATGATGTGAAAATAATATCGATGCTGTTTTAATTTACCATGATCATATACATTAAAAAAATAAATATGTAGTTAAGCTTATGAGAAATATAAGTAGACCAACCTATACAGTCCCTCTTTTTATCATAAAAATTATATTTTTGTGGAAATTGTTTTACGCAAAGCTTCTGAGATCTGATTATACACATAATTAGTTTTATCTGTACATTTCCTTCATATTACAAGCTCATTCTAGTAAAGATCTTAGTAAAGACCAATCTTATCCAGGAAAATAATCAATATATTAAGGATTTGTAGCATTATTATGTGCCATAATTAAGGACTTAAAACCATTTAAAATTATTTAAATGATTTATGCTTATCATGTTATTAATGTGTAAAATACGACAACGTTTGTTCATGTTGTTGTGTTAGGTGGATATTTTACAACAAATGGTATGGGGGAATAGCAAAAATGTGTACCTTCATCATCCAAAGTATTTAAAAAAATTTTAACATTCATTAGAACTTACTGGTTTAAGCTCCTAACAATTAGATTTAGAATAGTCAGGGAGGATATATTTCTTCTCCTTTTTAGTACTGTTCAAAGGATATGTTATCAATTTCCTGCCACTCTCTCACCCTGGAGGAACTAACATTATTTTGATTTTATATTGAAAATAAAAGGCATACTGGAAAATAAAAATGGATTTTGAGATGTTTTCCCTCTCCAGAAGAATTCAAACATTATCAGCACTGACTCTTACCAGGGCAATTCCCCTTGGAAGGATTAAGCCTGCAATTGGTCCAGAATCTGTGCTGTATAGACATAGGTAAAGAATAAAAGGAGACTACCAAATATTCCTTTGCTAAATCGTGCATGCATTCACCTGCATGTCTCCCCCAGTTTTAAGTAACTGATATATAAATAAAGAATGTGTAAGATAAGTTATTAAATGTAAGAGACTCTTCAACAAGTCTTTCAATTCTACTAAAACTTAATACACCAATTTTATTTGCTTATACTGTTAATAAGCTAGGCACCATGCTTTAGAGACCTGGCTCAAATTGAAAACCAACGGAAAAGAAAACTGGTCATATCTTTCATATTTCTCTGTCCAGCTTCCAGATATCCATTCATCCTTTCCACACCACTCTGAACTATGGAAGCAAATTTGATTTGTGTAATTGACCAAGTAAAAAAGAGTACACATGTTCCTTGATTTGCAATGGGTTTCATCTCGATAAAAATAAAAATAAGTTGGAAATAGCATAAGTTGAAAATTCATTTAAAATACTTGACCTACAGACATTGCAACTTAGCTTAGCCTTCTGTGTTCAGACCACTTACATTAGCCTGAAATTGGGCAAAATCATCTAACATAAAGCCTATTTTATAATAAAGTGTTGAATAGCTCATGTAATCCATTGAACACTGTACTGAACATGAAAAACAGAATGGCTGTATGGGTATAGAATGATTGTCAGTGGATCATTTGCTTACCTTGGAGATTGCATGGCTGGTGGGAGCTCACTGTTACCACCCAGCATCACAAGAGAAGACTGTAGAAACACGTCAACAGCCCAGAAAAAGATCCAAATTCAAAATCTGAAATACGATTTCTACTGAATACATATTACTTTCACAATATTGTAAAATTGAAAAACAAGCTGAATCATTGTAAGTTGGGGATCATCTGTATGAGGCTACTAGCAGGGGAAGATTGGGAGAGATTCAATATTGATCAAAGAGTGTATCTACTGAATGGGAGAAGGGCAAAGCATTAATGTTACCTAATTGAAATAGAAGTGGAAATAGTAAACTAAGTCGAAAGAGCCAAGGACAGATCTCGGCAAGGAAAGGAGACTAAACAAGAGATGTAGTACAAGCTTGGAATAATTCACATTCTTTTAATCACCGAAGTTAATGTAATCAAAGTGCCTTATTGTTCTGACTAGTTGAAGACAACTGCCTAGGTCAAAGTTGTAACTGTAAATGTTCTCATTCCAATTTCCCTGGTGAAAGTAACTTCAAATTATAGTGTTAGTATTGAATGCATGTGACATTAAGCACTAGTTAAGATGAAAACTCAAATGAGCCCACTATCACCACCTTGGAGGAAGTTATGTGGAGGATTTTTGTGGCACTTTTCCACACAGAACAAGAATGGACCTGGAAGGAATAGATAGGACATAAGGTCAAAGCAGGTGACTTACGTCTGATATGCAAGAGATATTTGAGCACATCTGGCCTTCCTTATTTCTAGCAAACTTTGAATCAATATTAAGTAATGATCATGTAATCTATATCCAGCATGTATCACTGAATTCTACTTCCAAATTTCTTGTGGATGGCCTCCAGAAACTAGGACTGAGAAAAGAAATGTCCACACTCCAGGTGCTTTCTCTAAGAACTAACTGAATCTGGGAATCAGTTTCTGGGTTTGTTCTCCAGCTTCGCTATCATCCCAGGGGAGTGAGTCCAACTACCATTGAAATTTGAGAAGCAAGCTAGGAGTCACAATTTTCACTCTCTGAGAAAATTACAGTTGATGTGAGCTTTCATTCACATACATTTAAGGCCAAAGACTTAAAATTTTAACTTACCTGTTCTCATAAACATGAACTAATAAGGCAATAGACTAACCAGTGCTGAACTTTTATTTAATTTATATGAGAAGCCTATTCTCAGCTCCTGCTAAAGTGTCCTATCAGTGCTTTCCAAATCCCTGGGGCTTCTCTGAATGTACCACTTAAGCTGGCATGGGTTTCCGATACTGGTTTCTGACACAGGAATAAAATACTCCAAAGGAACACCAAGGGCTAGGTTTTTACTAATTTTATATGCCTGTTCTAAACAAGTGATTATATGTATGATCCCTCCACCTCAGTAGATGTTATAATTTAGTTGTCCCTACAATTACTCCAGTTTCTACAACTCAGAACTTTTCCTTACCATCTCCTTGCAGATTGTGACTCAACTACACTCAGAGTGCAAATGCAGAGATGAGAGGCCACTTTTAAAGTTACTGCAGGAGGTTCAAGTAAGGGATTATACATAAAAGGTCAGAACATACATTGAGCAATCCTAACTGAAAAAAAAAATTACAAGTCTAAATTTTAAAAAGACAGAATTTCTTTAGAAAAGTATACAGTTTAGATTTGAAAACCTGTAAAATATAAGAGAATATCTCAGCCTTAGTGAAAAACAACTTCATAATACAAAAGGACAGCATTGTGGGTGGTTTAAAGAATCTATTTTACAAAACCTTTTGTAATAATGTCAATCTCATAGTCAACAGAATAGTTTAACCTAAAGGACAATATAACCTAGCCATTACCAAATATAAAAAAATTAAATGCTATTTGTGTAGATTTAACACTAATTTTGACAAAATATGACACTTAGTAATGAAAACCTTTAAAAGGATAAAAGTTTATTTACTGAACAGCTTAGTAAACATGTTAGATAAGGTAAAAACTTTAGGGGTCACCCATTAAACTCAGGAATTCATCTTACCAAACTTTTCCTGTATGTGTAAGCCAATAAAATAAATAAGTCACAATAAAAGTTTAGAATAAACTGGAAAAAGCTTCATAATTTGAAAATATGGCAATAAATATAAAATATTTAAAAGAAGATGAAATAATAAGAATCTAATATGTCAAGATACAAAATTTACTTAGAAAAAGTAATGGTATCCCTTAAATAGGGATGTATGCAATACAATAGAAATGGTCCCAAGGAATTATATTAGTAAATTCCATAAAGTATAAAATATCAAAAATATCAAAAATATCAAAAACCTAGTGGAAAATATAATACAAGTCAATTGCACGACATAAACAGAACATACAATGTTTCTAAGTGGGAATGCCAATGGAGACTAATGATCTAAGAGCTACAATTTTATCTGTAATTTCAACTCAATCCTAATAGACAATACTTCATAATCCAATCAAAATATATTTTGAAGATTGAATTTCTTGGAAGACTCAAGACAATTTGTTAAAAGAACAAGAAAGTGGTATTCGGATATCTGTATATTTTCAATTATAGAGCAATTACGAACACTGTGCCATTAACACACACACCAAAAGAAATATATAGGTGAACAAGTTAGGGGAGAGGATCCATAAATAAAACGATGCTGATGATATAATTTGGTGTACCATAAAAGTAGCATTAGACGGTGGTTTGAAGAAGTAATAATATACAGAAACTGGCAGTGAGAATGATGGCACATGTAGAAAACAAAATATAGTTAGTACTTGATTCATACAAAAACACATACATAATGAAAATCTGGAAAACAGCTCTCTTGCGCATGCATACACTGGAAGATTGGCCTTCATAGTAAGATGAAAATCATTTTCATCTATCTTAGTAGTAATAAATCTCCAAACATACCCTAACAGACATAATCACAGTTTCTTTCTTTACAGTCCTTCAAGAGGTATGGTCACAACCAAAGCTTCAAAATACAAAATTGGATCTCTGGAATAAATTGTCCTTCCCGGGTGAGCAAAGTATGTGAAGGACGTTGAAGCTCACATGCCCAGCACCGATTGCTAAGGTTCATGGTGGAAGAGATGGAGAAGCAAGTCTGCCACATATCAAGTCTTTTGGGTCAGAGGAGTCAGTTGAGCATCTGGGCAACAATGACATTGTGTATCACAACGGCTATCAGAAGAATCCAAAGTAGGCAGGGGATAGAGGGAACAGAAACGTCTCTTCTACAGCAATTCCTTCACATCGGAATTCAACTAAGGAACAGAGTTAGAGGTGGAGTTGGAAGCCATAAAGAGCTCTCAGTGTCACAGTCTTGTGATCTTCCAAGTTTACAATTTTGAATTTTAACAGAAGGCAAAGATCGTGATCTTGATTTATATTTGACCTTTCCTGCCGGGAAAGCTCTGCACCGAACTCCCTAGCACTGCTCCTTCTTGTAACTTGAAGACCGTAAATTGCTAAGCCGAGAGATTGATTGTTGAGTCCTTGAGCCTGTGAGATCAAGAGACTTCATGACTGCATTGGAGGAGGTCTCAGAGACTGTGAGCTCCTCAGACTTTAAGTCTATGAGATCAGAAGACTATAGACCAGGAATGTGTATCATCATTATTCAACAGTTTTAAGAAAATACAACATTCTGCCAAGTCTATACTTTAGTGATTTGTATGCAAATAAATTGTGTATGTAAGTTTTTACAGAGGTGAAACATCTCATGTAATAGCCTAAGAAAATACAGTAACAAATATCCAACCATATTTGTAAATATTGTGACTTAAACACAGACCAAATATAAACTTTTCCCTGCTTTGATTATATTCGTCTTGTTACTGATACATGTAAACTATTTTCTCTCACTTTTCTGAAACTTCCTCATATATATGATCTAAAGAGGGGTATCTGACAGCAAATTACACACGGGAAAGTAGTTAAGTACCTTCCCCTGAAGCACTCTAATTTTTGTGTACCAACACAATTAATGTGTAAAAAACAATATAAGATGTAGATTTTTTGGAGGGGGAAATGGAAAGCATTTTGTTTTAATCTTCTAGCTTAAAAAATTAATCCACTTGAAGTATAATCTCGTAATCAGAGAAAACTCAGCAGGGTGTGTGTGTTTATAGAGTGAAATGGGCACTTAGTTTTTTTCTCTGATAACAGGGTGCGTGTGATACGCTAAGCAGCTAATACAGAGCCCTCAACATACACATAAAGAAGCTTGAAGAAGCTAGAAGTTTATCTGTCCATCATTCAGGATCACAGAGGTGAGTAGTCTAAAGTTAGTTAGACCCTATCGTCCTCAACATAGTCCAGGTAAAACTTCTTTATAGAATCAACACAGAAGTTGCTCCTACCACTTCCAATCATATAATAATGGCCAGGATTATTGCTATGGTCACTTAAGAGTATTTAAAAGAGACTGAACTGTATTTTTTAGCACTTGATCTCATGGTCATCAAGAATTTTGGGTTGGAGATGTTTCACTAAAATAAAAAAGAATGGATACTGAAGGATAGTTAGCATTCCCTGATGCAATTAACTTACTTCACCCTAGAGTTGTAATATCTGATACTACCATTTCCTCCCTTATTTAATGCTTTTATCCTCAGAAAACCTTTTATAAAGTACCAATTACCATCAAGAGAATTGCCCTCCTTTGTCAGCAATTAGCTAAATAAATTTGATTAAGTCACCAACTATTTATTCAATAGTATTATATAAAAATCTGTTAGAAAATCTCCTGTGAACTCACGAAACACCAGACTGGTTATATACTGTCTGAACCACGTTCCAAACTCCTTGATAATTAAGTATCTGTAATATCAGCACAACTGAGTAAAACAAACAATGTAATATTTCCCTTAAAAGGAATTTTTTAGTGCAAAATTAGGCTTTGGATTATACTAGTACTATTTTGGAAATTATCAAGAATCAGATTAATACTAATCTATATCTGAGCTTTCTAACCTAATATAGGTCAAATATTTGTTAGATGCTATAATAGCAGACTAAATTATTTTCAAAATGTTCGAATATTTTTTTAAGGTTTTGTTTTTATGTAATCTCTACACCCAACCTGGGGCTCAAACTCAGAATCCCAAGATCAAGAGTCACATACTCTATCAAGTAAGCTAGCCAGGTGCCCCACGTTTGAATTAATTTAATAGTGAGATGAATTAAACAGAGATGTTTGAAAATTATAGCCATCTAAATGTGGCACATATATAAGCATGTATGTGTCTGTGTGTCTATGGCTTCATTCAAATATACAAAATGAATTAGTGAATTGTCTTTTTTCTTAAGAGGCTTATTTTTACATACACTTGGGTGAGATAATGCTTTATTAAGAAAATTAGAGGGGCGCCTGGGTGGCTCAGTTGGTTAAGCTTCTGACTTTGGCTTAGGTCATGATCTCATGGTTCGTTCGTGAGTTCAAGCCCCTCGTCCAGCTCTGTGCCGAAAGCTCAGAGCCTGGAGCCTGCTTTGGATTCTGCATCTCTGTCTCTCTTTCTCCCTCTCTCTCTGAAAAATAAATAAAAAGAAAAAAAAAAGAAAATTAGGTAAAGTAAAAGGATAACAAGAAATAGAATTATCAAGAGATATTTGTTTGCAAACCGAAGAATTTAAACTAATACATTTCTCTGTAAACAGAAAAAAGAATTGTGAAGTAGTGTCATCTTGTGATGACTATATTCTGTGTGAAAAACACGTACCTCACCTAACCTTTGTGCAATTTAATGACCCCAAATAAAATATTCTTTCATATCCTTTGTCTCAATTTAAATGTCAATTTTTATGCAATATGTAAAATCTTTACTAATTCTACCTTCATATATAATTCAGCCTTATGATTCGGCCTTAAAAAACATCCTGCCACTTGCAACGGCATGGATGAACCTGGAAGACATTATGCTAAGTGAAATAAGACAGACACAAAAAGAAAAATTCTGCATGATCTCACTCACGTAGTGGATTCTAAAAAAAAAGTCATATCCGTAGCAACAGAATAGTGGTTACCAAGAGTGGAAGATGGGGGAAATGGAGAGATTTGGGTCAGAAGGTAAAGCTGCACTTATGTAGGATGAGTTAGCTTAGAGAACCAGCATACAACATTATGACTAATCAACAGTACCATGTTGTATACTGGGAAGTTTGCTGGAAGGAGATTTCAGGTGCTTTCGCCATGCACACTCGCAGAGTGATAACTGTGTGAGGAGATGCAAATGTTACTTTGACAGATTGCAGTAATCATTTCACCCTGTATGTTTATGAAAACATCATGCCGTACATCTTAAATATGTATGATTTGATAGATTGATAATTTTCTTACAAAATAATTGCTTCAAAACCTGAAAGTCTTTGATGCCTTTATATTTTATAAACGGTAAGACACACATAACAAAATTATTGGCTTGGGTGTATTAATTTTGTTTCTTCTTAATTCACTATAGATTCATTCCCTTTCCATTGATTTTCCATGAAAGTTTTCTGACAAAATTATATTAACCACCAAAACAACAATCCCATCATGATGATGACTATAAACCCTTTATCCTCTCCCTTTTATTCTTTAATATCTATCACTACATTATTTATTTCTAAAGCACAATGTAAGATCAATTAAGTCAGAGTTTTGATCGGTTTTAATTAAAGTGGTAGATACAATAGTATGTACTCAAATATTTGTTGAAGGAATAGCTAAGTGAACTCGAATACCCAACATAATTTCAGAACTCTCATTACTAAAGATACGTAAATGAGCACAGTTATCTATTTATGAATTATGAATTATGAAGTATTGGTAACTAGTTTAATTTTCTTTGTTCTTTGAAAAACAAGTGGTCAGACACTGGCAATAATTTTGCTGCCTATATTAATATGTCTGTAGAATCTGGATTGTTCTTAAAGAAAACTAGTAACTTAATTTCTTGATGATGTCAATCAGAAAAATGTTTATTGCAATTCTAATAGGTCTGTAACATCTTTCATAACTTGACATCTCCTAAAGCTCTGGACAAAAGGTTAGCAAGCATCTCAATAATATTTAGATCAGTACGAAAAATGGCAAAACTTCCTCCTCAAAGATAAGGAGCGTATAAGGCCAAGATGAAGTTAAAAATATTGCAGGTGAGTAAAAGCAGCTTCTATTCAACATAACGTAAACCCCTACCATAGAGGCAACTGGGTGTCTCAGTCAGCTAAACATCTGGCTTCTGCCGGGATCATGATCTCAAGGCTCCTGAGTTTGAGCCTCGTGTCGGGCTCTGTGCTGACAGCTCAGAGCCCAGAGACTGCTTTGGATTCTGTATCTCCCTCTCTCTCTGCTCCTCCCCACTCACACTCTGTTTCTTTGTCACACACACACACACACACACACACACAACACTAAAAAATTTTAAGTACTCTATCATATATTTAAAAATACACCCTTTGTCATTGTTCATAGTCATAAAGAATATTGAATTGGTTCAGGAATATGACAATCTCGTGACTTGAAGAAGTCCATTTTCCCACTGACTTTACTAAGGTGAACCCAGAGAAAAATGAAGGTCAATAAGGAGATTCATTTAGTTAAGGCTTGAAAAATAATGTGCAATAGTAAATATAAGCATAGCAAGGAAATTGCTGCCAAGACTATGCTCTAAGTTTCTCTCCCAAATAAAAAAAAAAAAAAAAAAGAAAAGAAAAAAAAGTACCCAAGGCATCTCTCCTGGAAGGTTTAACAAAACTCTTACCTGGAAAATCGTACAGATTCTGATATATTACTCTGGGGGCTAAAGAGTTAAGAGTGAAGGTCTTTTCTTTCTTGCTGACAATAGCCTTATAAGTTTTTCCTTTAACTGGGTGACTTCCATTCTTAGACCCACGCTATGTGTGATAGAGTGAAATTCATCCCGACCCTGTTGAAAAATGGTGGCAATCCCAAAGGGAAATTCCAACAAAAATAAGGCAAGTTTAGTGTAGCAATCCAAGAACGTTAGGCTATACACAAACTAAAAGTTCATATTAAATATGATTCAAACTGAGGTAAAGATAAATGTAAAAATACTTGAAAAAGGTGATATAAAGAAAAATAAATAAATGTGGAAACAACAGAGATTAGTCATGAAATAAATGAATGGCTATTATGAGTATAACATTGGATATAGCTGAAAAGATTATCTCAGGGACCTATCAAAATTTAATACAGATATAAATAAAATTATTCTGTTTCTGGGTAAGGTGCAGTATGGAAAGGAACACCATCCCTGCTGAGATTAAATAGAAAAGGAGGTAATATTTAAAAATCTTTAAATATATAAGGGACCTCCAGAAGCAACAGGAGCTAGACAGGCCCAAATTACACAGAAATAAAGCTACTACGGAAGAAGCGAACATTGAACTCTCCACAAGGAACACAACATTAACCTGAACTTATTTTTCTTTTAGTGAATAATATACCAAATATCTGAATGAACTGAATTCAGGTCAAGACAAGAATTTGACCGAAAACTAAGAAAAATCAGTCTATAAATCCTAAGTGATTCAAATATTAGAGTACAGGTATGTTTACACACACAACGTAAGCAGTACAATTCACACATTAAATAAAGCAAGAATTCTCCGTGGGGGGTGATTATTTCCCCTCTGGGAATATTTGGAAATTCCTGGAGATATTTTTGATTGGGAAGGGGCTTCTATGCCACCTAGTGAGTAGATGTCAGAAATCTTGCTAAATATCCTATACCGTGCACAGGAGAACCCTCCCACAACAAAGTATCATCAGCCCCAAAATATCCTGTCCCAAAGTATCAGTCCTGAGGTTGAGAAACTTTAAAACAAAACAGGAAAAATAGGAACTATTGAGATTTTCATGATAGCTTAATATGAGGCACAAGGAAATCCTGAAGGTGAAAATAAGTAATATTAAAAATCTGATAGCTGGATTACCTCAGACAGGAGAATTAGTGATCTAGAAAAAAGGCAACTAAAATATTCAAATGTTTAAGTTTTGATGTAGATTATAATTAAATTGTCAAAAATATATTTAAAAATCTCTAGTAATTTTGGGGCAACTGCTTTGACTCTAAATAGCATTCTGGGAGAATTTTAACATCAAATCATCTAATTCATAAGCATTGTATGTCATTCTCTTTCATAAAGTCTCATTTAATTTTTCCTCAGCAATATTTAATATTTTATTACGGGTTTCTTTTTCTTTTAATTTTTTTAACATGTATTTATTGTTGAGAGACAGAGAGAGACAGAGCATGAGCAGGAGAGGGGCAGAGAGAGGAGGAGACACAGAATCCGAAGCAGGCACCAGGCTCTGAGCTGTCAGCACAGGTCCCCATGCAGGGCTCGAACTCACAAATCGCGGAATCATGACCTGAGCTGAAGTCGGATGCTTAACCGACTGAGCCAAGCAGGTGCTCCTAGAGACTTCTTAAAATTATGCTCTTAAATCACGTAATCTACACATAGAGTTTTATTCCTCCCACTCCAATCTTTACAGCATTTTTATTCTATCTTGCCCTTGCGTGCTGGCAAGTACTTTTTTGGAAATAATTCTGTGAAATTGTGGTATTCTTTTGTAAAGACAGGTAAAATGTGTCTGTGAAGTCACATCGGACTGGAGATATAACAGGAGGATCTAAAGAAGGATCCTTATGCCTTCACTAAGTGTAAGATTACACAATGAGTTTGGTTATGCTGTTTTAAGAAATTTTTCTCTTACCTCTAAATTGTCAAATTTATTGGTCTAAAATTTGTGTAATATTTTATACTAATATTTTAGTGTCAATAGGGTTTTCATTTTCACTCCTGAAATTGATAACTTGTTTCTTGTTTTGTGATCAGTTTTGCTAGATGCATGTAATTTTAATTTTCCCTCCACTAGATTCTCAATGTGCTCATATATGATGACCATATTTTGAGTTCTTAACTATATTAAAAATAATTGCCTTGAAATTATCTACTAAGGGGTGTCTGGGTGACGTGGTTGGTTAAGCATCCGACTTCAGGTCAGTTCATGATCTCATGGCTCGTGAGTTAGAGCCCACATTGAGCTTTGTTCTGACAGCTTACAGCCTGGAGCCTGCTTCAGATTCTGTGTCTCCCTCTCTCCCTGCCCCTCCCCTATCTCATGCTCTCTCTCTTTGTCTCTCTCTCTCTCTCTCTCTCTCAAAAGTAAATAAACATTTTAAAAAATTGTCTCCTAAATACAATCTCTTGGTCATTTTGTGGTTGGCTTCTCTTGAATGCTTTTATTCTCACCAATGGGTTACATTTCCATGTTTTCAGTATGCCTAATAATTTTTGCATACAAAACATTATAAATATATTGTAGATTGTCTGACTCTGTTAACCTCCTTTAGATAATGCTTTTATTCTAGCAGGCAGTTAAATTTGTTAGGTTTGGATACCAAACACTGACTCGTGAAGTTGGCTGTAGCTGAAACTTCTCTGTTCTTTCACCTTTCCAACTTTCAAAGACACATAAAACATGGGTCAAACAGCAACTTGGAGAGAGTTCGAGCAAATTTTTGGAGCCATACCTGTTTGGATCCCGCTTCATAGCATCTCACTTTTAATTTTCTAATTTCTCCTTTGTATCAAATTTACCATTGACTCCTTAAGCAAGTAAGACTGACTTTCTTTGATTCTGCATACTTCATTCTGTGTGGTACCCTTTAATTATACACACACACACACACACACACACACACACATACACACAGACACACACACACGTATCTCTCCAATAGGGTTCCTTTTCACTATTGGTTTCTTTCTATTCTAATGTTTTATCCAGATTTTATTAATGTATATTGCACAAAATCAGTCAGATAGAAGTGTTTTCTCATTGCATGATATAAAATACCATTAATCTTGGCTTTTATACTTTTATTTTGTGAACATCTGAGAAATATAAGCCTTATACAGTTAATCACCTAACTTACGTATATATATTTAAATAGCATTGCATGAAGAGAGATATATAGTGACACTAAGAAAACATGAAATTATTTTTCTTTGAAAAGGAATGGTGATAGGACTTACTTTTGAGGGAAAAAAATAGGAAACAGAAATTTTCTTGAATTGGAGAATATTTTCTGAAATCAGAAAGCCTAAGTTCAAATAAGATTTCTTCATTTTCTGTTTCTATCACCTGAAGCAAGCCATTGAACTTCTGAGACCAATTTTCACCTATAAATGAGGATAATAAATAACTGTCATATTCACCTCATAAGCAATTATGAAGGTCAAGTGACATCAGTAAAATTTAAAAAAATCCATGTGCATGTAACAATATATTAAAATAAGTCCATTGCGGTTCAGTTTTGGCAGAGCTCCCAGATCAATACATGTCAACCCTTCCAGGTTTCAAAATTCAGCCATGACACCACCACACTTGACCTGCAAAAGGTGAATGAATATGTGATTGACCATTACCTTCAACCACATAGACTGTATAGAAGGCTCTTCATGGAAAGTGGATGCAAAAATCTTTCTACAAGTGAACTATCTGCCCCCCACACACTCTAGTACCAGTAAGGGTAGGTATTGATAGACGCTTTTATCTTCATCTCACAGAGTTAAATCAGATTTCAAAGAGACCATGAATAGTTTTATGTATGTCTCTAAAGGCTAGGACAAGGGGTCAGGGACATTCCAGCCAATTATTTTTTTTGTTTTAATGTTTATTTATTTTTGAGAGACAGAAAGAGAGCATGAGTGGGGGGAGAGGGGGTGGTCAGAGAGAGAGGGAGACACGGAATCCGAAGCAGGCTCCAGGCTCCGAGCTGTCAGCACAGAGCCCGACGTGGGGCTCAGGCTCATGAACCATGAGATCATGACCTGAGCCAAAGTAGGACACTTAACCGACTGAGCCACCCAGTTACCCCCATTCTAGCTCTTTCTTAGGGCTAAACCCTAACATTATGGACAGAACATTCTGCTTGTGGTAGAATATCAACTGATAGCTCTGTTCAGAAAGTAAACTGATCCCAGAAATAATCTACTGTTCTTTTCCCCAAGTGCCATACCTAAGTTTAATGAGAGTTGTGTGAGATAGATTCCACAGGGTTGATTTAGACACCAACGCTTTGACTTTCATCATTCATTAGCAATGGTCTAGAAAGGACTCCTCTTCAACTGTTCATCATCAGACCTCCTGGCTTCTTCAGCAAAATTCAAGAAGAAACCACAGATCTAAGTGTTTCCAGTGAATGCCTGCCTTAGCCTCCATCTCCACCATAGCAGAAATTAAGGACAGCTCCCGTGACTGTGG
This sequence comes from Felis catus, assembly GCF_018350175.1. NCBI lineage: Eukaryota > Metazoa > Chordata > Mammalia > Carnivora > Felidae > Felis > Felis catus. The sequence goes on along the minus strand of NC_058376.1, from coordinate 21,747,191 downwards.
TCCTTCTAAGAATTTTCCTACAAGCTGAACACCTAATCAGTCTTTCTGCCTTAAGCAGGATCACAGTTTGTAAGCCTTTCATGGCTCACACGTCTCAGTGAGCAACAGCTTTACTCTTCCAGTTGCTTAAGCCCAAATACTCAACATCATCTGGACTTTTTATTTTTTTTATTTTTTTATTTTTTTTATTTTTTTTACTCGTACCTCATATCATCTGATTCTCCAGAATATCCCATCAGATTTATAGTTAGGCATTTACCACACACTTCTCCCCACTTCTCCACAATCGTCTTGATCCAACACACCATCGTATATGTAGAATTTTTCCATAAGCACATAACTTGGTCTCAGTATTCTGTTCTCTTTGCTTCAATCATACTGGCTTCTTTAGTGTGCCCAGAACACTCAAGCACATCTTATCCTGTGGCATTTTGTACTTTCTTCCTTTCTTTTTTTTTTTTTTAAACTGCAGTATCTCTTAATCTAGAATAATGTTGGCACATACTAAGTGCTCAGAAACATTCTTTTTTCATGGAAAGAACTACAAGGTCTTTGAAGATAGGGGTTCTTTAAAAGCCATCAATACTTCCATGAGAGCCAGCTTTCAGTACCTGTCATTTCCACAGAAACCTAGTGTCCAACCAATTTCAATGTTCAAAGTTGAAAAATTTGTTTTCTGTCTTACCTCTCCACTCTCTCCATGCTCTGACATCAAGGATGTCAGAAGTTAGAGCTAAGGAAGGTGTGCTGGGGTGGGAGCACCTAAAAGTTAAAGACAATGTACACACCAACGCTAAGAGGAACCAGGCTAAGAGGAAAATTTCAAAACTCTATGAAGTTTGGATTTCTATTTCCCTAAAGTGGACATAATCATTATTAAACTGAGACTTTCTTAGAATTCAATAGCCAAAGAAAGTTTTATTATCTTTAAGTGATAATGTCTCTCTAAACATTACTAAGTGAGTCATAATTCAGTTGCGGGCACCACCTTAAGAAAAAGAATGCTTATTCGCTGATTCAGACTCCAAGTTCCACTTGAGAAGTAGAATATTTAATAACAGTTAATATTAATTGAGGATATTATATTTGAAGCTTGGGCTAAAGAGAATATAAAAATAAGACATTTCTTTAACCTATTATAAAACATTTTCACAAACCTAATTGCTTTCTTTTTATTTCTTTGCTTACAGGGTATTTTTATAAATAAAAAAAATATTTATATTCTCCTAACGTATCTACCTAGGTATAACCCAAGGCAGGAATAATGTAATTGTTATACAATTATAATCAGTCACTTAGGAGAAGCAGAGCTTTAAGAAGAGTCATTCTTACAGTTTCCCAACTAACTTTTTCCGATTACTGGTTTTTCCTTCTTACCCCCAATTGTTATTCTCTCTCACAAAATGGTTTCTCAATTTTACTTTAATCCTGCAAAAGCAATTCCTGGCATAAAGGGTGATTTCATGGACAAAGTTTTCATCCGCTAGCTGTTTCTCCTTTCCTTCTAAATGATGAGTTCTATTTCTCCATTTAATACTTTTCTAGGAAGCAATGGACCAACTTCTTATATATTAACTGCTGAATGACTAAAGTAACCAAAGGTTTTTCTGATTGTGAATAAGAATGCTTTACACCCAGGCTTTTCCCTTGCCTGCTTCAATGAAAAATTTTTTATTTCAATGATGCAACACGACTACTTTTATACTGGTAAAAATAGTAACAATAATAACAATCCTTCTCATGTTAGTCATGTGACAAAAGCCCAGAAAATATTGGTTTGATAAACTAAGTCATGTGGAACTGCAGGGAAACAAGACAGGACTGTTCTGCTTCTGACAGAGAAGAATTTGATTTGACCTCTGTGTGTGTGAGAAAGAGAAACATGTCCAATGAGTATTATACTTCTCAGTTGTTAAATTCAAAATAATTGTATTAATGTGCCTCTCGAAGAGCTTGATAAATCTTAGTTGCCTATGAATGTTCAGCTCAGCCTATGAATTTTTATGAAGTGTTCATTTTCTACGGAATCTTACATCACAGATCTAGGCAAACACATTATACACCTGGCTGAATTATACAAAGAGCATGCTTCCCCTGATCTAGCATAAACAGATAAGTGCTACATACATATATACATTATATGTAGATTCTAGGTCGGGTATTTGAGATTTCGAGTAGTCTGGACAGGAGTCCTGCATTTGCATTGCTTCCAGCTTCCTATGGCAGGAACATTCTTCCTTGGTCGCGCTCTTTGGCAGACAATGGTGAATTTGTAAATTTCAACAGATGGCTCCGGTCAGAAGCATATACACTGTAGAGTCAAAGAGGAGCCTGGAGGAAGCTGATCAGGACATGGAGAATATCCAATTTTTGGTCAAAAAAATGTATACACTGCAGTTTCATAAAAGTTGTGCTTTTAACACCCAGGTGAGCCATCCAAGTGGAAAACAAATAGACTATCCCGTAAATGCATTTAACTAAGAAATCTCAAAAACTCAAGTTCTCTCACAGATCCCTTTTAGTTTCTATTCTTGTTGGTGGAATGAAAGAAAATTTATCTAAAAGTCACTTTTACTTCCCAGGATGAATACAGACTGTTAATATACTCTGAGGTAATCACACTGAAAAGAGCTCATTATATCTTCATCCTTACTGTACTTCGGAAAGCTCAGGAGGCTAGATTGCCACTGAGAAGAAAGGAAATTGAATATTTTAAAACATCAGTTTTGTCTAAGTAAGGTCATTTGAGGTTGAGTTGGTGATGCAAACACAAATGCCCACATTGAGGCGCTGATGTATAGGCAGAGTTGGGCATGCACATCGCTCACACATTTTCAGTATTACGGCCTCCACAACATTCATCCCTAGGTAGCCTAACATCTGTCCTTTGACTTACAGGATTTATTTATTTTATTTTATTTTATTTTATTTTATTTTATTTTATTTTATTTTTATTTTTGAGAGAGAGTGTAAGTGGAGGAGGGACTGAGGGAGAGAGAGAATGTTAGGCGAGCTTCACCGCAAGCATGGAGCCAGATGCAAGGGTTCCATCTCACCACCATGAGATCATGCCCTGAGCCGAAATCAAGAGTCGGGCACTTAACTGAGTCGGCACCAATTTATAGAATTTTATATGGTCCATGTGTTGCCTATGTCTTAATCCTACAGTAGAACCCACTAGCCTTTCTCTGTGACAGCTACTCCATATTCCTCACCATTGGTCATCTTGCTTTATACTTGATCTATACTTGATTATATTGTTCTTCAATCTCATGACGATTCATCTCAGTTCACAGATACCTCACATGCATGTTTACCTCTGTACCATGCACAACAATAAACATACACAAATCCTAATAATATGCACACAAATGGAATAATATAACATATTAATTGTAACATAATTTGGTAGTGTTTTACTACAGTTTAATTCACTTTTATCCCTACTGTTACTCAGTCTTAACTCTCAGACATCTATCTCCCCAAACACATGAACATATGCATATATATACCTCGCAATGTTTTTTTAAGAACACCACCACATTAACAACTTGTTTGTATTCTATCTAGAAGATTTCTTGCTAATATCAAGTATTTGACTCTATTTAATGTAATATTACCACATATACATGCTAGTATAATCATGTAAATAGATTATAACATTATTCATTTTCCAACAATGTTAAATAGTATTCATGTTTTCCTGTATTTTCGTCATTCTTACCATCAATAAAACACTAACTGAGCAACTGGAATGCTATGAATACCATTCTAGGGACTGTGGACTTGATAACAAAAGACCTGAATAGCTTTTTTTTTTTTAAGCTCTCTAAATAGCAAAACATTTTGTTGCAAACTTCTTTCTAAACTGTTCCTTTTATATTGGCAGGGGGTGGGGGTGGTGGTGGTGCATTCTTTCTTTAGGTATATTTGCTCCTAAAATATAAGATTTCTAATTTTGCTTCACTGACAGCATAATTTTCAGCTGTTTTTACATCTGGCTGGACACAAAATGAGCAGGTAGAGCTCACTAAATCCTAAAGTATATAGTTATTGCTGCCAGTATTATACTATCATTAGCATATTAATTGCAGGATAGCAGCAAAGAAAATTCAAATGGTTTGGTCTGGCAAAAGTCCCTGAGGATCAGATGGTTTGTATTATTTCCTAAAAATCTGTTGTACTATGTTTTTTTTTGTCATTTTATGTGTCTCATTTCCCTCACCAATTCAATAAGAAACATTAAGGGTTTTCTTCGCCACTCAAAAAAAAATCACTTTGGTATTTAGAGTTTAACTTTAGACACAAATTCTCTCATATATCTACATTCTCATATTTTATTATTGCACATTCTGCTATACTATGACAAGTGTTCTCTCCAAAATTGTTAAATTCACAGTAGGCAAACATTTTTGAACGAGATTAAGTTTATTGGGGCACCGAGGTGGCTCAGTCGGTTGAGAGTCTGACTCTCAGATTCCGCTCAGGTCATGATCCCAGGGTGGGATCATGGGAATACACAGGGATTAAGCCTTGTGTTGGGCTCTGTGTGAGTATAGAAGTGTAGACCCTGCTTACGATTCTCTCTGTGTCTCCCTCTCTCCCGCTCCCCTACTCGCACATGCTCTCCATCTCCCTCTCTCTCTAAAATTAAAATTAACTAATTAATTAATGAGATTAAGTTATCTTGAAAACAATGAAGCTCCATTTCGAAATTTAAGGAATTTCGAAATTAAGGTGAAATTTAAGGAAAGTTGCCTGAGCTGAAAAGAAGTAGCTATCATTTTTTGAATAACCCACTATGACATATGGCAGCCTAACCAGTTACTGTTTAAGCTTCAAAGTGTGCCTGCTTGGCAATAATATTCCCAAAATTCATGGGCTTCGGATAAAAATTGTCTGTAGGAAGAACCCTGGGATCTCAGATATTTAGAATCAGTGAAGTTGAAAAGCTCAACAACTCTGACAAAGCATAATGTTCAAGGATATGAATTATATCATAAAGACTTTATAGAAATGTATTTATCTGAAATACATTTATCTGAAGGGAATACATTATTCTATTATCACCAAAACATTAATTAAACAAATTTGTGTAAATATTTTCCCCTGAAGAAGTAAGTCCCTTGATGAAATGAAGTTCGAGACATGAAAGTATGACTGGCATTGAGGTGATTTAAGGAGAGCAGATCCAAGTAGGAATAAGATGTTACAGAATTAGTTATTTTTCTATAAATGCTGTCCTCTGCCAGCATTACAGTGACAGCTATCAAGATGCCATATGTAATATATAAATTCTTCTTTTGGACTTGATAGTTGATAGTCAAGAAAATAATTCAACAAATTTATAATTGAGCAAGTTTAAGGGAAGTAGGGACTCAGGTAAAGAAGTATGAATGTTTCAAATAAAGGCAATTAGAAAGATTAAGAACATATATGAATTCCTGGAGCATATTTCCATTCACTTCCTCATGGAAAGAGAACCACAATTTGATTTTCAAAACTCGTTAGTACAAGCAGTTCAATTGTGATTATCTCCCTTTTGAAAAGTTGGGATTTGTAAAATTTAAAGTAGACAAACCTGAAAAGCAATAAAGTAATTCAATTTTGAAGAAATAAGTCCACGATGAGTTCAAACTTAACAGATTTTCAATTCTAAGGAAATTTAGCTAACATTCCCTGAACACAGGTGTTTCCAATAAAATATCCTTAGAGACACATATGCTAAAAAAAATAAAGTGAAACCAACAAGTCAAAATTTTATTCAACATTTGAGTAAATTCCACTGATAGTAAATCTCTTATGTTGTTGATAGATATTAGAAACAAATACATATTTATCATTGAAAGAGATGTTTGCAAGAATGAAAGAACAAAAAGTGCTAAGAACAAAAACTACATATTTATCTGAATGTTTAGAACCAATTTTTTTGTTGTTGGAAATTTTCAAAGACTGCTATCTTCCTCTCATTCTACATATAAATAATACATATATAAAATAAAAACTATATAAAACAAATCTAGGGATCAGTAAGTAGAAGTTTGGATTATACAATGCAAATCCCAACTATTCTGTTATATGAGTACAATGAATGGAAGAGTCATGTTTAGTAGGGCAAATGCTGTTTTTATTGTATATCTTTTATATTATTTTAAGATATATTCTATATCTTAATATTATAAGAGCCAGAAAAGATAGAAAGTATCCCATCTCAATTTATCAGAGAATCCCAGTTAAGACATGCTAGATCCTATTTGTTGAGCAAATAATTTTATTGATCTGATTGTCACCTATTGTTCTGAATATAATCCAATGATAAAGATCAAAGTCATCCACTATAAATATGTCTATAATCATTTGACATGGGTTGCAGTTAATTCTAAAAATACTATGTGAAATATATGCTTTATTACAGATGAAACTCTTGAACCAACAAGATACTAAGTAAGGTGACTAATGTCAAATAGTGTTCGTCATAAACTTAGAACATACCACACACAGTTGTTTTTTTTTTTTTTTTTTTAAAGCAGAGCAAAGAAAAAAAAATGGTAGGTGGAAATTTTTCCAAAAGTTAAAAAAAAACACACATCAAGGAAGCCTCAAATCCTCACATTGGATAGAATAAGTATGAAAAGGATAAAAAAGAAAAAAAAAATTACCAAGACACATAAAAATTAAAAAGATAAAATGCCTTAAAAATAGTATCTTTTATAAAAAGTCTAAACCGGTATGTGTCTAACAATGCAGTGTCAAAATGCCCGAAGTAATAATACTTACAACTACAACTATTCAAAAGCTATAATTATTCAAAAAAACATACATAATTTTAGGTATTTCAATCTCATCTCTCAATAATTTAAAGAGCAAGTAGAGACAAAAATGATTAAGATTAGAAAAGTCCTGGACAGAACCACCAATAAGTTGGTTTAATTGCCATTTGTAAAACATAACCTTCCTCAACAACAGATTGTTTTTTTTTTAACCAAAACAATAATTAAGACAGACAATATTTTGGTCCCTGCAACAAACCTCAACATATTTAAAAGAATTGAGATCATCCAAAGCATATTTCAGACCACCTTCCTATTGCTCTCGAATTCTAATAAAAGATATTTGTTAGAAAAGGCAAAGAAATTCGCACTTAGAGTAAAATGTGTATCTGTAAAAGGCTTACTGATAGAAAGGAAGGAATTACCTGAGAGAATAGCTCAAAATTACAGTTAAGACTCTTTATATAGAATCTTAACTCCTAACCATCTAAAAAGATAACAGACTTGATAAGAATTTAGCAGCAGACATTAAATAAATAAATAAATAAATAAATAAATAAATAAATAAATAAAACTACATTCACCCAGATATACATATACACACAATATTTAAAAGACAATTTTCTTATATTGGCAACAGTTTGTTAGGAGATATAATATTAAAATCAGAGTTAGTATTTAAAAAGATATAAAACACATAGAAAGTCTACAAACTATGGAATCATTCATGTCAGAAAGTGAAGATATATGAGGTTCTTAGATAAAATGTTTTGAAGACTTAAAACACTTTCGGAATTGAACCATGGATTCCTATCAAAATCTTTACAAGAATTTGTTAACTTAAGCCAGCTCTTCATAAAAAAAGCATAACAATAAACATTTAATTGTGGAAAAAATAGTGTAGACTTTGTAACCAGTTAACAAAAGTGACACTAGTGAAAGCTTAGAGAAATAGAAACAATTCAATTTACCATAAGAAAGAACTCAAGAACAGATCCCTACATATGAATGTATCTGAGCAAATATTGCGGATCAGAGGGAAATGGTGCTTTGACAGTTATATATTTCCAAAACTACATGCATCCCTACCTCACTCCACACAAATACAATCATTAATTATAGACTAGCATGTAGTCTGAGTTAGTTCTTATTTAATATTCTTATAATCAAATTGTACTGATTTAATTGAGTAGACCCCTTTACCTCGGTGTGCATATCTTTTGTTGATTTCTTCCCAGGTAGAGAAGAATTTTTTTTCAGTTTATATGAGTGTCTATATTCTTTTGCTCAAATTTTCAAACTTGAGCTTAAATTTCTTTTTTTCTTTCTTTCATTCATTTTTTTTTAAATATAACACATTGCCTCTCCCACAATTTAATGGGTTCTTCTGTGTTTAAGTTACAGAGTAAATATCAAGGGTGAATTACAATCAGTGTAATTCTTTTGGAGGCAGAAATACATTGGTACTACACCCTCTTTGGTGCAAAAGTGGATAAAAACATTTACTACTACCAGCTGGGATTTTCCCTGGGGCCAGACTGATGCCTCTAGAGCCAAGACTTCATAAGCATCAAGAATTATACCTGGTTGCATTAGAAAACAATTAGCCGGCCCTTGGGAGTCTCACACTCCAGTGTGGATATATCTCAGTGCCCATTGGAGAACATAACAGCCACTGAGCATATGGCTAGATCAACATTGTCTCCTCCCAGGTTACTCTTTTCTCAATCATCCGTAATGGGTTCCTGGGGTCGGTCCTCTGCTTATCCAAAAAAAATAAAGCATGAATATAAAACTTTTACTTGGTAAATAGCATATCTGAGAAAGTGAAAAAGTTATTTTGCAGAAACATAATCGTTATTTGGTCTAAGTCTTTTTTTAATGTTTATTTATTTAGTTTTTGGGGGGAGAGAATGAGTGGAGGGGGGACAGAGAGGGAGAGAAAGAGAGAATCCCAAGTAGACTCTGCTCTGACAAAGGGCTCAGCTCCTGACATGGGACTTGATCCTACAAACCGTGAGATCTTGGCCTGAGCCAAAATCAAGAAGCAGGTACTTAACCAACTGAGCAACCCAGGTGCCCCTAAATCTTTATTTAGCATTAAAACAGAACACAAACTAATCATGTTATGTTCATGAAAATTTAACATATATAGAATAATTTTAATCTTTTGTGAATGAGGATTAGTGTTATATTAAAAGTAACAAAGACTTGTATTGCAAAATATTTCCTTTCTTTTTTAGAAATAAACTAGCTAATAGTGTATTTTCCTCTGATGATTAGAAAAAATAATAGTGATTTACTATCAATAAGTAAACTATTATACACATTTGAGTTTAGGGTTAGAAAAGAACAAGGTCATAACTTACCGACATTTTTCCTGGATTTATGAATATCCAAAGAGGTCCCTATAGCAGAACTTAACTTTTCACTCAATACATATTAAAATTTAACTACAATTATTACATGTCTTAATTTTATTAATAATATTTTGTGAGGTTATTTGGTAATATGGAATAGTTGCATCTTAGCCTGAAACTTAATGTTTGAAAAGGATACATTAGTGTAACACGATTTTGGCAAACTAAGATTCTAACTGGACCTTTCTAATGTTTAAAATTCTAATTTAAAAGATGACTTAATATTGGTTATTTTCTATTCTGACACATACTGCAAATGAACCATAATACTTTTTCAGCTAACAAGGTTTGAATTTGAAATCCTCAAGTAAAGATGTCCTCTGACCACTATTCTAGTATTAACCAAATGGAAGGTGTGTGTTTTCACTCTTTTTTCTACTCTTATGTGCATATGGTGGGTTTAGGGGCAGGTGAAGTATATATTAATTATAGTAGAGAAAAAATCTCCATTGGTTTTTAGCTTTTTCTAAAAATGAATACATTGTGTTCGAGGAATTCACATTAGGATATCAGAATTAAACCACAAAGAACAGTTTTCCTCTGATATCTAGGATTATGAGTGAAAAATAAAGCTGGGATAAAATATCACTGCCAACTCAACAAATATGGGGACATCGTCTTATATAATGTTCTTTGTAAATTCAAACAAATGAGCAAACATGGATGACCCGAAGTAGAAAAGCACAGCATAGGGATGCCTCATTTCCAACCACTGGTATACCCACAGAGGTTGACTAGCAGCACAGCAAACTCCAGAAAATTCTTAGTATTGTTCCCAGCTTTCTGACAATGAAATAGAATAGAGTTTATACTTTTCTCTTCCAGATTGAGAAATAACGGGAATAACTTCTTGGGAGAAACCAGTGAGTGAAAGAAACTCAATATATTGGGCTCCAAACCATGTATGTAAAGGATCCATGACCATTCAATGAATTCAAGAAAAATACCAAAAACTCTGGTTGCCACTATTAGTTTATTTCAAGGATACCTGATCAGATTTCAGAAGAAAAATAAAGACTGAGTTTTCTAATAAATATAGCATATGGTTTTATTACTTTCTTCTCCATTTTTCAGTGTTTCTGCTTATGCAACCAAAAAAGTAAATAGGTAACAAAAATTCTCAGTCCTTAAACCAATCGATCCCAGAATGCTAAATAACAATTATCTTAGCAAAATTAAAAATTCCAAAAGTTTTTAATATACCAGACAGAAGAAAACATAATTCAAAATTTTTTTTCAAGTGGTATTAATATTCAAAGAACAAACACAAATATAGTAAAACAAAACCACACTGGTGAAAATATTCAAAGTAATTAGATGAAAATGAAACTACAGACCTAACGGAGTTTTAAAACCAAACAACATGTTTTGTGAAGTAATAAATTTATGACCACAAGAATAACTCTACACATCAAAACACAGGTCTATTTTTAAAAATGGTAGTAATCACAGTGAAAGCACAAAGAAATTCAAGGAGCCCAAAACAATGACATTTACACAAAAAATAGAACAAAGTCAAATTCATCCAACATAAAACAGCGTCAAACTAATAGAAACACATTTTCAATTGAAGAATTCCTAAAATTAAGAAACAATGATCAAACTAAAAGACACTATTTTAGACCAAGAAGTGTATTCAAGCATTCAGTACTATTCAGCTCTGCATTCTTTGAATGTTTTAAATATCATTTAAAAGTATTTTAAAATTAGGTAATTAAATCCATTTTAAATTTAAAATAGCATCTGCAAAAGCAGTCGATTTGTAAGTAATTAACAACCCTAAATGCTCACCTCCCTAGTAACAGTTTCATAATACAAGAAATAAAACCCTACCAAAACCCCAAAGAAATAAGTGAACCCACAAAAATAGACTATTAAATACACACCTTTAACAATTGATAGCATGATTCAATTAAAAATCAGCAAAGATATAGAAAATGTGACCACAATTAACAACCAACTAGAATTAACTAAGAGTGTTCTAGGGATCCTGAGTGGCAGTTAAGCATCCAACTATTGATTTCGGCTCAGGTCATGATCTCCCAGTTTGTGAAATTGAGCCCCATGTCAGGCTCTGTGCTGACAGCATGGAGCCTGCTTGGGATTCTCTCATTCCCTCTCTCTTTCTGTCTCTCTCCCACATGCACACACATGTTCTCACTCTCTCTCTCCAAATAATAAACATTAAAAAAATATTGTTCTAGAACATGCAGCTACCACCAGTTGACTACAAATTTGTTTCAAATATATACAGAACATTTAACAAGATAGGCTATATTCTGAGCCATAAAACAGGTCTCATAAATTTGACATTACTCAAGTCTTTCAAAGTATATCCTTTGTCCACATAGAATTAAACTAGAAATGAGTACAAGAAATTTCTCTTCTCAAAGAAGACATCAAATAGAAAATAAGAGTATCCTTTACTGAAAAAAAATGTAATCACAATATAGGGGCGCCTGTATGGCTCTGTTTGCTAAGTGTCTGACTTCGGCTCATGTCATGATCTCAAGGTTGTGAGTTTGAGTCCCTCATCAAGCTTTGTGCTGACGGCATGGAGCCTGCTTGGGATTCTCTCTCTCTTTCCCTCCCTCTCTGCCCCTTCCCTCTTCTCTCTCTCTTTCTCAAAATAAATTAACTTTTTTTAAAAAAAGTAAACACAATATAATACGTTTGTGGATGCCACTGAAGCAATAATGGGGGAATTCATACAATAAATAGCTTTATTAGAAACAAACAAGGTTCCATTAATAACTTTTAACTGTACCTTAAAGAACATAGGGGCAGGGGAACCTAAGGAGTGCAGCTTTTGGTTAAAAATTAAAGTGTGATTTTTCAGGCCCAGCCACAATTACAAAGGTTTGCTGGCAGGTCTCAGGGGGAAAAGTTACTCAACCCACAGCAGTGCTGGTGCACAGCCAGCCAGGGCATCTCAGTTAGGTCACTGTGATACGAGTTAGTGGATGTGCGCTTGACTGTTCCTTACATTTTAGCTGGTTTTTATTGGCTGTCCAACATCTCGCAGCTCAGCTCTCTCCAACTTAGCAGAGCTCTTGGCAAAGAAAAGAAAGAAAAAGTTAAACACGAAGTAAGTAAAAGAAAGGAGGGCATAAAGATCAAAGTGGAAATCAAGATAATCGAAAACAGAAAAACAATAGACAACATAAATGAAACCGAAAGCTGATTCTTTGAAAAGATCACTAAAGTTAATAAACCTCAAGATGGAATGATCAGACGAAGAGGAAAGAAAAAGGAGAGACCGTGAAAAGGACCAATATCAGAAATGAGACAGGCGTTTTCTTTACAGATTATATAAATATCAAAAGTGTCAAAAACAGACCCCTGTGCTCGGGAGCCAAAGTATGTAACACGAAGCTAGAGTTTGGTTATAAGGAAGGAAGATAATTCATTACCTTGCCAGCGAAGGAGGCTGCAGCCGGTTAATGATCCAAGCCTGTAAGCTTGGTGGCGGAAAAGGATGAGGATTTTATAGAAAAATGTAAGATCTGGATGGTTTCGATAGGAACATGGTGCATGCTACCAGCTGCGTTAGTCATGTCTTCAGGGTCGTCTCATTACTAGCACTGGTGCTGGCCATCTGAGTCTTGTTATTAAGTATACTTTGAGGTCAGCAAAATGTCAATATCAATACCAAGTTCCTAGAACAAAGGATTCTACAGAAAACAAAAAAAGTGAAGGGGTGAGGGATGCTTCAAAAATGAGGAAGAGAAAAATTGCTTCAGCTGAAGCACTTGTGTGTTGGTCTTAGCTTTCATCCATCTTTACATTTCTATAGCCATTTCAGAAAGATAACAAAGGGAATATTCTAATCAACTTTATGCCAATGAATGTGACTGCTTCTATGAAAGAAACAAATTCCTTGAAAAACAAAAACTACAGAAGATACCTCAAGAAGAAATGTATAACATGAATAGTCCTATATGTATGACATCTATTAAATTTGTAGTTAATATCCTTCTCACAAGGAAACCTCCAGGCTGAGATGTCCGCCCTAGTCGAGTGGTCAATTCTATGAAATATCTAAGACAGGAATGGTACTGGTTCTAGAGAATGAAAAAGAGAAAATATTTCTATGAAGCCAGTATTATCCTGACACTAAAACCACATAACAAGATTACAAAAAGCAAAAGCAAACCTACAGAATAGCATCCCCTAAACATTTTAGCGACTCGTAGTCAACAGTATAAAAATAATAATGCATGACCAAGTGGAATTTATCCAAGGGATTCACTGTAGCAGGATCCTCGTGCAGAGAGGCATGATACCAAGACTTTTCATTCCAGGAAACAATTTTATTCCTGCCGGCACCGCACAGTTGGGTTGTACCCGAAGATGTCAGCCACGTGGTGGAGTTTTTTTGTTTTTTGTTTTTTTAATATATTTTTTACTTCTTTGTCTCCCATATATGGTAACACACAAACATGTAGTCTGATTAAGTGGTCTCATGTTACAAGGTCTTGAGGGATGTTGTCAAGGAAGTGAATAGCAAGGTTGCCTTGAGGTTTTATTTATTTATTTTTTCCTTCTTTCCTTAGGGAGGGGACCCTACCACATCACAGTAAGTTATAAGATCGATTCATTTAACAAAGACAAAAAAAAGTGATTTTTTAAATAAAGTCAGACAAAGCATTTGACAAAATCCATCTATACCTCAAAAATGCTTTAGTAATTAGTAATAGGAGGACATCATACATCTATCTCAGCTCAAAGGCTAACAGAATAGTTAATGGTGAAAGAATGAAGGGTTTGTTGGAAGAAGTTATTGAGAGGTTGTGACTGAGGTTGATAATCCAGGTGACCCAGGCTATTCCCAGGTGCCTCACCTCCCCCAACCTTGGAATATACTTCCCCAGCCTTCCCACAGAAGGAGTCACTTCAAGGACATAACCTTGAGAGAACAAACTGTTATTAGACTTTCTAGACAGAAATTGACTGAACCCACTTACAGCCTGTGTGTAAATTTTTAAATTTCTGGAGGTGGGTGTGGAAATTTACCGGTTTTACAGCTGCCCAAGACAAGCCTAATCTGTTAGTTTCCTTGCTTATTAAAACTGCCACCTGCCAATCTGGAATGATCTGCCTCTTTCTCTGATCTTCTCTTGCCCTCCAAGTACAGGAGCCACTTTCACAGCACACCCAGGAAATTATCTGTAAGATCAGAAGTAAGACAGAATGTTCAGGTTCAGTCCTTGTCTTCAACACTGTGCTACAGAGTCTCTCTAGCCATGTAAAAAAAGCCAAATGGAAAAAAAAATGCCAACCATATTAGAAAGGAAGAGGTAAAGTTTCTTTAAACAAATATATGCAAATTTTTAAAATGTTAGGAATGGTAAATTATTTTCAAACATTTTTAATTTAGTTATTTAATAATAAAATGTCATTAAAAAAATTTTTTTTTGACATTTATTTATTTTTGATAGAGACAGAACACAAGTGGGGGGAGGGGCAGGGAGAGAAGGAGACATGGAATCCAAAGCAGGCTCCAGGCTTGGAGCTGTCAGCACACAGCCCAATGCAGGGCTCGAACTCATGAACCACGAGATCATGACCTGAGCTGAAGTCGGACGCTTCACCGACTGAGCCACCCAGGTGCCCCCCCCCAATGCCATTATTTTAAATGTAAAAGTAACTCACATATCAATTACCACTTGGTGGCTCTGAATCAAATTTACAGAAAAAATATTTACAAAAAATACTCGTTCATCTGAAGTTAAAATGACTACAGAGATACCTATAACATATTTCACTTCAAAAGTAATTTTTGAATTGGAGCACATGGGTGGTTCAGAGGGTTGAGTGTCCAACGTCAGCTCAGGTCATGGTCTCACTGTGACTTCAAGCCCTGCATGTGGCTCACTGCTGTCGGGGTGGAGCCCACTTCAGATCTTCTGTTCCTCTCTATCTCTGTCCCTCCCCCACTGTGTTCTCTCTCTCAAAAATAAACATTTTTTAAAAATAATAATTTTTGAGTATATATCAGGCATGAATTCAGCACTGTGAAAAAATAAGAAACTTGTTCTATGTATCCATGTGTTTTGAATATTTATCTTGCTAATCTATGTCATGGCAAATACTAATATATATTATAACAAAAATAGTTTCAAATATTGTAGAGCAGTAGTTTGAAGCATAGTAGTTTTGAAGAATAGTTTTGAAGCCTATCAAAGAGGACAATATTTAATATAAAGCACAATGTTTTATAGTAATACATAATCTATATTATGTATATATATCTATATATATTTTCAAGTTTTATGATCATAATGTGTGATTTACATATTATTCTTGAAAAAAAAAAGAGAAAATCTTAAGCAAGTAAGCATCCATTATACAGATAAACAGCTTTCTTTAAATCAGGATATTAAATCAGGCATTTACAGTACTCAGCGAACCCTGGAGTAAGCAATTCTACAGAACTAACCTGGGAATATCATCATCGTATGACTCAATACCGTAAAAAAGTCAATTTAAAAAAAAATTGTCTTAAGAACAAGTTTTGAATTTTCCATATTGATTGCCTTCTTATATGATGAATGATATATGATAACCAGGAATGTACGTAAAATAATTCATAAAAATACACAAGGAAAAACAAGCAATGACATTTTGACATTAATAAACATATTAAAAGCTAATTTCTTTAATGTTTATTTCGATTTCAACTCAATTAGAGATGCAGCCTCTACTTAAATAGATTCTGAAGGTTAATGGGTCCGTTTTCACACTGCCATTATCTAGTTCTTGCTGCCTGGTAACACGCAATGATAACAGTGCTAGCTTTTTATTCCAGTAATCATCACCTAATTGCATTTAGCAATTTCAGTTATTCAGTTTCCTCTTCAGATGCATTATCTCTGAATATCTAAAATTTTCATTTAAGGAGAATATACCAAAATATTGCAATCTTCATTTTTTGACTTCAAACAAGTTCTTATTTTGTATGTGTGTCACTTTGTCTGGGGTTCATACGAAAAAAATAAAGCAACATCAGTTAGATCATTCTTCGTCTGTCTTAAATTAGCCCTTACGTCTGATACTTTCCTGACCATTTTGTCTCATTTTCTCATTACAAACTTTGCGTAGTGAAAATGGTGCTTCACATATGTGTGAAATATGAACGCTTCATAATAGATCTTATAAGATAAAATCTATAAAAGATATATCTCTAAAATAAGATAGAACGAGGAAGATACTCTCAGCTCTCACTCCTTATATACTCAGCCAATCCTGGGCATCTCCCGAATATGTTTTCTCTACATGCAGTGGACTCTAGTATTTATCTCTCAGTCTAAAGGCTGCTTCCTTCCCTGCCTTATCGCACTTCCCTGCTTACCTATCAGACCAGGCTTACTGGGATTACCTTACAAATATGGTACTTTCCTCAGCATCTGCCTTTGGGGAAATCTAAATTAAGACCTTGCTCTGTAAAACAATGCATGCTCTGGAATGTTGTAACTATTATAAAATTGTGATACAATTATATTTGAATCTAAATTATAACTTTTAAATACAAAGTACCAGTTTTGAAGCATTTCATGAGTATTCACTTATTCATCGATGCACAAAAATTCGTATATACTATAAAACACAAAGGAAGATACTGAAAATCCCATTTATGAAACAAACTAAACAATCATAAAGGATAAATCATAAACCTCACCTAATAACAATGATAATTCACAAAAAAATACAAGAAAAAAATATCTCTTTATCA
Source organism: Felis catus (assembly GCF_018350175.1). Lineage (NCBI taxonomy): Eukaryota > Metazoa > Chordata > Mammalia > Carnivora > Felidae > Felis > Felis catus. Next base: position 21,730,266 of record NC_058376.1, on the reverse strand, counting down.
TAGGTCCCATCTTATTTCTTATTAACTTACGGCAGGTACTCTTAGAGAATTTTTTTAAGCAATGTGTAGGGAGGGAAAAATTCTTTCTTCACCCTTCAAGGTCTTCTAGCAGGACTAAGAATTAAATTTACCTGAGATAAGTTAACAGGAGAAGAAACCACAAAGTTGTATTGTGTGCACGTGGAAGTCCAATAATGAAATTGAGACCTAAAGAAATGACCAACGGTAATCATGTCTCCGGGAAGCAGGGGTGCAAAAGCACCTGGCTCCAGGGGTCCCAAATAGACCAGGTTGGCCACTCACTGCTGACAAAATCCAAAGGCAGAAAGACCGGTGGCAGCGAAATAAGAAAATAATTCATTTCAGTGAGGCCAACACCAGGAAGATGGCAGACCAAGCATCTCAAAGATGGTCTCCAATGTGCTGAAAATTCTTCCAGGTTTATGTAAGGAAAATGCGGGACAAAGGTCAGTGGGTACAATGATGAGGGTCAGGTTGATCATTATCTTGGGGTCTTGCTGGCTCAGGACGGTCGGTCCCTATTGCCTGAGGAGGTAGAGTTTCGGTTCCCATCAGGGGGTGACTTGCCCCGCTGGGTCTTTTGCCTGAGGTAAGAGATATACTGGAAAGAAGAACTTAACCAATTAGAAAGTACAAACTGAGGTCAAAATGGCGGTGGTTGTTCTCTTTCAGGCAGTTTTTATACTTGTAAAAAGAGAGAAAATAAATCCGTGATGAATCGACAGGGCAAAGAAAACTTAATTTTTGGACGCTTCAGTTAGTAAGGAAATCTAAACAGAATTTGGGCTGAGGTAGTAAATCAGGAAAAAGTAATAAGGTTTATCCATGTGGTCTTCTCAACTCTGAATTTTCTATTTCTGGCGATTAGGATGTCACTTTAACTCCTTGTACATAGAGGGTACCTTTCACATGGGCAACTTATTTCTTGCTTTTAGGGGGACAGAGGAAGCTCTGAATGTCCTTTTTGCATACTCTGCCTCTTAAGTAACTTTTATTAAACTAATCAGAATCCCTGGGCACCTGGGTGGCTCAGTCAGTTGAGGGCTCGACTTCAGCTCAGGTCATGATCTCACAGCTAGTGAATTAGAGCCCCGCATTGGGCTCTGTGCTGACAGCTCAGAGCCTAGAACCCTCTACAGATTCTGTGTCTCTCTCTCCCTCTGCCTCTCCCCTGCTGGTGCTCTGTCTTTCTCTCTCCCTCTCAAAAATAAATATGCATTAAAAATTTTTTTTGTAATAATCAAAATACCAAAGTGGCGCATTTTGGAGCAGCTTGCCCTGCACCCCTACAGTGTCTTGATAAGAGTTGAGAAAAATGAAGATTTAAATGTATTGCATAAAAATAAGCCCAATGGTAGCCCTGGGTGTAATGCACATAGACAAAGGTTGTCTCCCTGACCAAACCCTAGTCAGGCTTCTCTGAGCCTTATTCTCTACTTGACTTAAACCTTGGCCTATAAAAACTATAGATATTCAGCATAAGGGCTCCTCCCCCATGGCCTAACTACCTCCTAACTACCTAACGAAAGACCCCACATCCAAATACCATCACAATAGGGCATCAAACCTATGAATTTTGGGAGGATACAAACATTCAGTCCAGACCATGTCTGATACAGAATGTTGCTGACCTGAGTAGCAGTGTGAGAACAGATGGAAAAGAACAGATCTCTTTGATTATATATGCTTAGATTTACACCTAGAAATCTTATACCAAGTAAAATGGTTAAACATGTGGTGGGACCTGATATTCACTGTAGCATACAATAAAGATGAAACCAGTTTTTGAAAAACAAAACACTTAAGTACCACTGGGAAATGTATGCTTCATCAGTGTTCCCCCCAACCCCCCACTGATCCAGCTGCTAATCCTCTCTCCTAGGACTTTCCAAATTTTAGATACTAAAAGAGTTAAAAACCTTGCATAGCTGGCGTGCCCCAGTGGCTCAGTAGGTTAAGTGGCCAACTCTTGATTTTTTCTCAGGACTTGAGATCAGCCCCCAAGTGGGGCTCCACCCTCCCTGGGTGTGGAGCCTGCTTAAGATTCTTTCTCTCTCCCCCTGTCCCTCTCCCCCACCTGTGTTCTCTCTGTCTCTCTCTCAAAAAAAAAAAAAAAAAAAAAAATCCTGCCTAGCAGAGATTCCACGAAGCTGCTTTAGCTGTATGCCTGAAACTGTATTTATACTTACTATTAGGTAATTTTCTGTGGCCGTCCCGAGATGGATCTTTCTTTGCTGTTTTATTTTCTGTTAGAAAAACTGTCCCCTGAAAATGTTATTTGAATATTTATTTTTCCTCTGGGAAACAAGGCTTTCCTGATAAGTCTTTTTCCAAAATCTCACTTTCTTCCAGATTTGACTGACCTGTTTCCTGAATCCTATGTTGACTTGTTCATGGACTGTAACCCGACATAAAAAGTCAATATATTATGCAGTTTATTTTCTCAGAAAACTAAATAACAGGAGAGCCCACGTCAATATTCTAGGGTCAAATTTTAATGTGATGAATAGTTAGGATGAAAAAGAGTAAAGCAGTTAAAGCCCATTTGGAGATCTTGTATTTCTATTTCCCCATACTTTTTCTACTTCCAACATTTTTTATGCCTCCTGTCTTTATATCCTATTTGAAAAGACATCATTGATTTCCAGATAACTTTTTTCTTTCCTTTCAACCCACTAAATGTCAGTATTGAGATTTCATAGCAGCTTAATATTATACATTTCAAAGTAACACTTGGCAATTTTAACAGTAGATTTTAGAGATAGAAAAGTCCTTTAAGCCTACATAAAGTATTAAATATAAAATTCCATGATCTGGGGGAAACAATGAGAAAGATGTTTTAAAACGAATTCTTAAATCCTTATATTTAGACACAGAGAGGTAATTCCACATCATTCCAGGGATCAGAACAGCGCTAAAAATGCCCTACAGGTCTACCTGAGAGATTTACAGCATCTGATGACTAAGCACAGACCTACAATATGGGGAACCAAAGGCACTAAAACCTCATGAAGCTTAGACATAAATATGACTAGCTAATGGCACTTAAAATGTTAGGTTTATTTTGTAAATATCTCCTGATAAATTATACGTGGTTTTTGGTTCTGTTTTTACATGTGTAATTACCAATGAAGTTTTACTCGGTGGGTTTGGTTTTCCCAAATGGCTGGATGGCAACTTCCGCTTGCTATTATTAGATACTAAATAAATCAATACTCTGCAGAAATAACTCAATAAAAAGATATGTGAGAGCCACCATAAAGGGTTCAACATTTTTGATGTTTTCAGTTAACTTAATTTTGACCTTCAAATTTTTAAGAAAAATCCCCTAAAGTTTTTTAATATTTGAAATTAAAGTAGTAAAACCCAGCATATTTAGATAGTTGTTGAGTTCTTAAAACTAAGTGTCCTTTCAAAGTATAAAGTCAGCACAGTGTTTGAAGTTTCAGACATTTTTGTAGTCATTTCAAACATATTGTCGACCATATAAAAGGTTAGGCTTTGCCCTCAGTCCATGCACATAGAATTCTGATTGATGTCAATGGTAACCATGTGCGAAGTTTGCGGGCACTGTAGTTTGAGACTTTATGGTGTTTTCAGAGTATCTTTGAAGTCTAGTTTCTGTGGAAAAATATAAAGTTGAAAGAGTAGCTCTTCAGGGCTTATTCTTATCCACTGAGAACATGTTTAGATTGCCTCTTTCAAATGCAGAGCTAGGCTGGAATCCCATAAATGTGAATGTGTGTGGAGTGGCTGTGTTTAGGGATTATTTCTGTTGAATTCACACGCTAGACTTGGAGACGATCATGGCAAACTCAGTGCTGGTAACCTTTCTTTTCATAGATCGACTGTGGCTTGTTTCTGCTGCAGTAGAGAAAAGTACACGTTGCTGTTTGCGTTCGTACTGAAGTTAAATTTGCTGCTATCATTAATTTTATTTACAAACATCTTCAATAAAACAAGTAGAATCACCTCTGCCAGATCCATTTGAGACTTTGATTTTTATGCTCTGACTAAAGGCAGATCTCACTTTGTGAGGATTCTCTTTTATTAGTTAGAATTTACTTTTATAAATACAGTCAAAAGAAAACCATTTCAGACTAAGTTAAAGACAAGGGAAGCCCATTTTCAAAAAAAAAAAATCAAAGGCTTTATTAAGCTGTATACAGGTTCTGGAGTAAAATGCACATTACTTAGAAATAATCCAGTTTTGTCAGAAAGAAATTGTAAATGTCACAAACATTCTCCAAAGTATTTTTCCATTTCATGATACAACTGTCATTTTCCAAAATTAAATGCCTTGAATTATGTGTTTCTTAGATAACTATGGTTTTCTGTTATAATTAATTTGTGCTGAAAATTCCTGAATCCCTCCTGAGGTTTTTTTGGGAGCAATCTTTGTCATTTTGGCCCCTAAGATTTATTTGCCGAACGAGGGCTCAATATTCTTGACAGCTCATCTAACAAGATCCTGATAATCTATCTCACTGTAACTGGAGGAAAGTGCTGAAGCAGCAGTCAAGAATCGGGATTCTTTCTGAAGAAAAAGAAAGCAGAGGAGATTCTTCAACTATGAAAGAAACCTTTATTGTGAGAATTTTAGCTGACCGGAATTAGGTGTTAAAACAACTAAAGACCAGCGGATAGGAAGAAGGTAAAGCAAGGCAATAAAACAGACCTTTGATGTACCACATCAGATTTTCTTCTGTCTTTATTATGCCTTCAGCTGGTTACTGATAACTGAGTAACATAACTAGTGCAGAAGACTGTGTATGTGTTGTCTTTAGTTCTGTGTGTATGTATACCGCAAACCCTCTATAAAGCCATATTGTCTGCCACAGATTTGTAGATGACCAGACTACCTTCTTTCCTGTGCTCCAATTGTTTCTACGACAATTGTTTGCGGATTGGAAGTTTCCTTTCCTACAGTCATGAAAAACTATTCTATCACCTGCACCACTCATAAAGGCAAACTTTGCAATCTCCCTGTCCAAGCCATCAATGAAAATATCTTCAAATTTAGGGGTGCCTGGATGTCTCAGTCCGTTAAGTGTCCGACTTCAGCTCAGGTCATGATCTTGCGGTTCGTGAGTTCGAGCCCCGCGTTGGGATCTGTGCTGACAGCTCGGAGCCTGAAGCCTGCTTCGGATTCTGTGTCCCCCTCTTGCTCTGCTCCTCCCCCGCTCATGCTCTGTTTCTCTCTCTCTCTCTCTCTCTCTCTCTCTCTCTCTCTCTCTCTCTTTCAAGAATAAATAAAAAACATTCAAAAATCTTCAAATTTCTATGTATACTGTAAATATAGAGCCATTGAATTCAAGTCATTTTTTTGCCTTCTGTTCCACAAACATTCCCAGAATCAAAGAAATACAACGTCGTGGCTGTGTTCCTACAATTTAAGGGCCATTGGAAAAATGAGAGGTTAATAAAAATTTTCACCTCAAAGAGGGCATCCACAAATGAGAAAAGTAATTGATCAAATTTGGAAGATTCTTCTCCCAAATTACTGAGTGTTGTGGTACAGAAATTTCGAGTTTTATGCTGTGTTGAACAGGAGTTATGTGTGGGAGGGGAAAATGAATCTGAGGATGAAATGAAGTTTTAAAAAATTACACAAGGAAACTAGTTATCACAGACAATAGTAGTTAGCAACTGCTCTGATTTCCTACTATTGCATCAAGTGTTTAATTGCCTCAACATAAGTTCATTGACAGTCCCCCCACACATGACAATCCTGTTTGTTCCCTCCCTGCAAAACATGCACACACACGCACACACACGCACACACCCCTACTAGAAACTAAGGCAACAAATGCAGTCTGGCATGTGTTATCACACAGAGAAAGAATAGTGTGAATTATAGCATAATCTGGATCAACGTTACCAAAGCAAGTAAGGTCAAGTCAGGTTCAAAATATTACAGGATTGTGGAAATAAACACTGAACAAATGGAACAAGGAATGGCTACTTATTCAGAACTTGCCGTGAGTCACGTCTTCATTTGTGTTTTGGCAGAGACTCAAAGGCAGGCAGAAGAGTACTAAAGTTTTATTGGTGGGAAGAGAGGCTTGAGATATGCCCAAGTTGGAGGTCGTTGGCATGGAGAAGCTATAAGCAAACTAATTAGAAGGGGGGTTTCCTATATAATTGGCCAAAGGTACATATTTGGCTTTCTCTGCTTGCTCCTAAGTTGGAAATACAGACAAAAATCAGGGAAGCTGTCAGTTAGTCAAATCGTGGTCTTTTTGAGTTGATTGTTGCAGAGGTTATTTGGACTGATAACTAGAGATAACAGTCTGAATTCCTACAAGTCTTACTTACAGACAACCAACTTAGTTACTAGGCTGGTTGCTGTAAATAATTAGTTGGTTTCTGGGGTTCGTTGCTACAGCTTGTGGGTGAGAGTTCTATTTTTATGTGTCCTGGCAATTGTTCATTTGTATATTCACTCTCTCAGAATACTGACATCGGTGCTGCTGTCTTATGCTTTCCCGATCCTATAATGTTTGCAAGAAAATATTGCCTTTTGAGAAAGAAAGATTGTATTGCCAGCCATTCTGCCATTAAACTGGAGATCAGATTATTTTTTTTGTATAAAAGTCTAACTCTCAGTTTTAAAAATTACCAGCAAAAGAGCAGGAACATAACCTAATGATCAAATATCTGGCTCTGGGTTCCCATTATCACTTTCTGTGTGATCTTGAGAAAGTCTTGTAAGATCTAGTTTCATGAGTTCTTCACTGGCGAAGTTGGCATGATCACAATGTTGTCATAAAAGGCAAATGAATCAAAACCACTAAACATTCATAATAATGTATAACACATTAAAATTGCTCTTATTATTTGTAAAGAGAATGTTTTTAGCCTAAAGGAATGGACCACAGAAAGGGAGTAAAAAGGTATTTGCTGTCATACAAACACTAAGAATAATTTTATCCCCTGGGGGCAGGGGATCATATAACACTTTCACTACTGGTTTCATTCTACATAAAATAAACATCCAAAATTTCTCATAGCCCTACCATTTCAAAGTTTTGAGTTTTGTTTTGTTTTCATGTGTCTTACTTTGTTATCAAAGTTCTAGGCCAATAAACGAACTGAATCTTTATTATGAATGAAGAGATAAATGTAGCTATAGATATAGAAATGTAAACTTGAGATTGAGAATGAACAATTTCTAGGCAGAGCAAAACAAGTCTTAGATGTATTTATAAGTGATGCACTTAGGTTGTATTGTTTGGTTTCCCTTGCCCTAACAGCAATGGCTTGGGTAAGCCAGATTTCTTGATCCTAAACATAAAAATAAATCAGACCTAAACATAAAAATAAATCTGGTAACTGAAATTCTCTCCAAGGTTTTGGTGTTCTTAGCTTTAGTAATTTTTCATAAACAAAAAAAGGAAATGAAGACGTAGTAAATCTAGAGAATAGGGATAAGGACACAAGGATATTATGGAAGAAATTTCAAGTTTACAATAGAGACTATAGATCCTTGAAATAAAAGGAATGAGTATAAGTTTATCTGTTATATTTCCACATTAAAAAGAGGATTGCTACCCCACATGGTAAGCAAAATAAATAGACAAAAGTAATGTGATTAACTGCCTTTACACGAATCTCTCTCTCTCTCTCTCTCTCTCTCTCTCTCTCTCTCTCTCGTGTGTATGTGCTTTTTTAATTTTAATTTTATTTTTTTAATTTACATCCAAGTTAGTTAGCATATAGTGCAATAATGATTTCAAGAGTAGAATCCAGTGATTCATCCCCCTACATATAACATCCAGTGTTCATCCCAACAAGTGTCTTCCTTCACACCCTTGCCTATTTAGCCCATCCCCCCCACCCACAACCCATCCAGCAACCCTCAGTTTGTTCTATATATTTGAGTGTCTTATGTTTTGTCCCCCTCCCTGTCTTTAATATTATTTTTGCTTCCCCCTCCCCTATGTTCATCTGTTTTGTGTATTATATTCCACATTTGAGTGAAGTCATATGATATTTGTCTTTCTCTGACTAATTTCGTTCAGCATTACACATTCTAGTTCCACCCATGTTGTTGTTGCAAATGGCAAGATTTCATTTTTTTGATTGCCAAGCAACACTCCATTGTATATATATACCACATCCTCTTTATCCATTTATCTGTTGATGGACTCTTTCCATACATTGGCTATTGTCGATAGTCTGTTGTAAACATTGGGGTGCAGGTGCCCCTTTGAAACAGCATATCTATATCCTTTGGCTAAAACCTAGTAAGCCATTGCTGGGTCATAACGTAGCTCAACTTTTAATTTTTTGAGGAGTCTTCATACTGTTTTCCAAAATGGCTGCACCAGCTTCCATTCCCACCAATGATGCAAAAGAGTTTCCCTTTGTCTATTCTCGCCAACATCTAGTGTTGCCTGAGTTGTTAATTTTAGCCATTCTGACTGTTGTGAGGTTGTATCTCATTGTGGTTTTGATTTGTATTTCCCTAATGAGTGATATTGAACATTTTTTCATGTGTCTGTTAGCCATCTAAATGTCTTCTTTTGAAAAGAATGTCTTTTTTCCATTTCTTCATTGGATTATTTGTTTTTGGGGTGTTGAGTTTGATAAGTTCTTTATAGATTTTGGATACTAACCCTTTATACAATATGTCACTTGCAAATATCTTCTCCCATTCTGTCATTTGCCTTTTAGTTTTGCTGATTGTTTCCTTCACTGTGCAGAAGATTTCTATTTTGATGAGGTCCCAATAATTCAGTTTTACTTTTGTTTCCTTTGCCTCTGGAGACATGTTGAGTAAGAAGTAGCTGGAACCAAGGTCAAAGAGGTTTTTTCCTGCTTTCTGCTCTAGGATTTTGATCGCTTCCTGTCTTACATTTGGGTCTTTCATCCACTTTGAGTTTATTTTTGTGTATGGTGTAAGAAAGTGGTCCAGGTTCATTTTTCTGCATGTTGCTATCCAGTTTCCCAGCACCATTTGTTGAAGAGACTGTCTTTATTCCATTGGATATTCTTTCCTGTGACTGTTTCTCTCTTAAATGTCTCCACTCCCATTTTCCACTACTGGATTGTGAATCAAACCTAAAACAAACAGGGTTTAATAGAACATTGGAAGGGTTTTTTGAGTATAGACAATGTTTTTAATTTCCTAATATGAATAATCAGTTTGATAATTTTAATGTTTGTTTTCTAAGGGAAATTATAGTGGAGTAGATTACAAAGGAGCCTATAAAACAATATAAATCCTTCTACTTTGCACTGTTAAGGAATTTGGAAAGAAAGTAGACTTTGGCCACCCGTGTTCTCAAATATGTATAATAAAAGCCATTCTTAGAAACATTTAAGGATAGTTTCATTGTATTTTAATTAGTTCAACTATAAAAACATTAAATCTCCAAATATTTTCCAACACTATTGTACAGTGTTTGTTACATTTTTTACTTATAAAATTTTCTGCATGCTATTTGCAATTTTTCTTATATTATTATTATTCGTTTCTGACTTTGTTATTTTCAGACAATTAGACTTCTTTAAAAATGCATCATAGTGAAAACTCAATGTTTTGACAATACTTTTATATGAAAATATGTACTTTCTGGTAAAATATGAATAATGAACCTCTTTTTTTATTTTCTTTATAATTTGCAAACACCACTGGTTTTCTATTGGGTGGAGGGTTCCAAATGACACATTACTCTATAAGACTTAACTGAGTGTGAAAGTAAATGCAAAGTTAGTAACCATGTATATGACTTCATTCATTTAAATGAGATTTATCTTAAATACAGCATTGCATTCTTTTTTTATTCCCTCTGGACATTGGATACTGTGGCTCATCTATTTATTTATTCAGCAATCTTCCAAAAGCAAATAGGTTTCAAACGGTGTCCAATTTGGGGAGAGAAGAGTGCAAGTTGGCACCATAGCAGCGTACTTAATTTTTTGTTGAATGATATTTTCAGTTTTATTTTAAACATCTTGTCCGTTTCTTATTCTGGTACTTTCTACCCAAGCTCTGTTAAATTTCTTGTGAATTCTAAACTTAATAATTAGTTAATAAAATTTAATAATATACAATTAAATTAAAAATTAAGTTCTTATAAATATATCGTAACTGAATACAATTTGGAAAACTAAAACTTATGAAATGTCTTTAATAACGTCCAAGTTTTTCACTAAATTTCATTGAAAGCCTCTCTTTCAACAGAGACTTGGCTGTTCTGGGGATATCACTTAGTGTTTTACTTATTTCTTGGGCTGATTTTTGCATTGCTGGAAATCTTGATTTGCATTCTTACTTAAGGAAGCGAAAGCTTGACTTTTAAGGTTTCGCTGTGTAAATAAATTCACCAGCCACACGTGTGTGTACGTATATACAAATATACATAATCTCCAGTTGTAATTTCATCAGTTTATATGTCTGTAGTTCAAAAAAATTGTTAAAACTGTTTGTATTACTCTCATGTATATTATAAACCATTCACATGCTCTTACTTATTCACTTTAATTGACATCTCAGAGGGCAAGGACATTGTCCCTTCATTAATATTCAATGAATCCACAGTTTGGACTCAGCACTTGTAATTTGTTTAAGCCTATCAATTCATACATACTCATCTTTATTCTACAATATACATTGTTAATTAAAAAAATAGTAAGCTGGGACTTACACTTGAAAATATTATAGCAGAAGGCAAAAATATTACACATTAAAACATAGGAATGATTATATCTTGGTTAAATTTTTCTCTGGAGCATTTTAACTAATGTTTTAACTTTCAGTCACAATGGGGAGTCTGGTGACCTTTTAAGCTTTTCAAGATCATCTAAGAACCAGTGATTTCAAATAAGTTTCATCTGCGATCCTGTCCAGCACAACAATATGGGTAATTTAAAAATTACATCCCATGATAAATCTCCCAGGAATTTCCTCTATTACATTCAGTGACATTTCCACAGTGCACAGATGCATTTATAAGAGAACTTTGTACAATAAAATGAATTAGATTAATGGAAGAGAAGAGGAGTCCTAATTCCATATAGGCATATTTTATTGAATCTATTTCTGTGCAAGTTCTTTTTGACAGAAGGAATTCTTCTTTAAATGTCATGCTAAAACGTATAAAAAATCAGTCTTGTTCTAATTCTAGGTTTGCTCATGAGAATGCTTTCCTCACCTGATCCTTAAAAACATTTAATGATAAATTATAGTATGTTAGATTCTATTTGTATGATATCAAACTTAAGATGGATATTAGAAAAACACACTAAATCAAAATCCATTTTATTTGTTTTATACACAACACTGAACACATTTCCCTTCTTACTAACATTTTTGTCCAAAGTCATATATTTTTAGAGACAAAGGTATGTAATTATATTACAAAAATAGTTTGCACAGATTCAGAAACTTTGAGATTGGGAAAAATGAAAATCTCCTATGTAACTTGCCTATGGTTCACAGCTAGTTAGGCAAGATTAACAAGTTGCATTGAAATTTTATTTTATTTTTATTTTATACCATTTTCTATACTTATTGATAAAAAATAAATTTTTGCCTCTAGTTCAAGTGCATTTTCAATCTTATACTTCTTGTAACACACTATTAGTCTAAGTTAGCTGGCTCATTTGTTTTTTACAAAACAAACAAACAAAATTTTCAAACCTTTACTTTATAAACAAAAATAAATATATGTTCTTGTAAAATAAGGCCCAGCAGGTCACCCTTATTATTAAAATTAAGATACAAACAATACTTAAATGTATGTGAGCTAATACAAACATTAAATACTCGGATTTCCTCATACTGAACCATAAACACTACCTTAGGGATTATTTTTATTGTCGTGTTCTTGTATTCTTATTGTTGTTTTATTACCATTTGATCGTAGTTATTGTTTTAGAAAGAGCACTAGGTTAGAAATAAGTTATCTTGATTTTATATTGAGGTTAACACTTAATTCTCGGACCTAAGCAAATTATTGAATTTCTGTAGAAACTTCATCTATAACATGAAATCGGACTAGATGACTTTGAACAACATATCCTATGATAAATACCTTTATTTCCCATAACTCATTATTTATATAAGTTTTCTTAGTATTATTTTGAAAATTGAGGGCACCACATTAGATACAGTTGAATGTAACCTCAAACACAAATACTAAAAACTATTTTTAAAATACAAACGCTAAATAAGTACACTAATAAGTATATGTTGTTAAAATCTGAGAAAATTTTTCATCAACGAATATTTTCAGTTTGAAAATTAAAGCTTCTGAATCAAATAATTTGATAGCCATCTTACACAAAAGCAGTAAGCCCGTTTTAAATTATTCTTTTGAAATTTGTCTTAATAGGACCTCTTGTCCTATATTTGACAACTAAAAAAGGAAAACATTTCTAGCAAACAATGTTGCATTTTAATTTTCTGGAGCATATTTTGCATTAAATCTGTGTACCTCAAACAGAACACATAATACAGTTCAAGTTAGTGCTATCATTTTCAAATATCTTTTCTCATCCATATTCATTATTTAAATATCACTATGTATAGGGAATGAAAAAAAGTCACAATCTTTATATACTAAGGCACAGCAGAATATTTTTGGTAGGTAGAGCTACATAGAGGATTTTAAAAAATAAAATCTAGGGGAGCCTGGGTGGCTCAGCCAGTTAAGCGTCCGACTTCGGCTCAGGTCATGATCTCACAGTCCGTGAGTTCAAGCCGGGCATCCGGCTCTGTGCTGACAGCTCAGAGCCTGGAGCCTGTTTCAGATTCTGTGTCTCCCTCTCTCTCCGACCCTCTCCCGTTCATGCTGTGTCTCTGTCTCAAAAATATATAAACATTAAAAAAATTTAAAGTAAAATAAAATCTACATCAAGTAATTTATTCATAGTATATGGTAGAAAGTTCTATACATTGCCTTTGTATAAAATGCTTCAAAATCATAAAAGGGAAAATAAGGTCTCTTTACTACATCTTCACAAATTGGTGTCTTGCTAGATATTCTTCTTTGCTTTTCACCAAATACCACTGTACGTATATGCTTAAAAAACAAACATGCTATATTTATGCCCTACAGGAAAATTCACTTCATCACATCCATGACTGTGAATCTTAGCCTTGTTATTGTATTTATTCATCTCTTTGTACACGTAATATTTGTAAATTCCTACCTTGCTCACATATTTACCTATTAGTAATGAGCTATGATAATGATATTTCTGTTTCCTTTATTCAGCAGTAAAAGACAAACTCTTTAGATCATTTCTTTCTTTTCAGTACCTTGGGCATGTTTTACATATATCTTCTCTACATCTGATAGTGTCCTTTTTTATTTCTATTTTATAAACGTACTTATTGTGTCAAAGTATTTTTGTCTTTGTCCAATATTTCTACCAAGAGCTCTGAAAGTGATTCACAACAAAATGTGATTACATACACAAAATATTAGATTATTAAAAAAAAAAAACTTATTGGGCTTTACTCACGTGTATACACTGACAGTGACCTACACAATTCTACATGAACAGAGGAGATCAAATTTAAAAAGGGAAGGATTTGAAGATGATTTTTTGTTAATTCTTTAACACAAATTAACACACCAGCTGCAGTGCTAACCAAGGAATTCCCAAGAAATCTTGTTTTTCAAGTCAAGACTTCTGATTCGTTGTCACATGACAGTACTTTTTTCTTCTGGAAATGGGAAAAGTCATTATGGAATTATGTCAACACAAGGCATGAGTGAAGAAATATAATTTACATGAATATCAATTTTGTAGGAAATAAGATGTCTCTTTCTTCATTCTTCATGACTTGATCTACAGCCAGATAATTTCCCCATTGTTTTGCAATTAGAGAAACAAAACATAATTATTGTCATCCCTGTCAATCTTTTTAATAGGGAGAATCTATGATTGAATTGTATCACTAAAGCTTGAATCTGAACAGTTGAAACATTTTCCCTGGTTCTCTGATACAAAAATTACATGAAGCAGGAAATTAGTCCTCCTTGGTCATAAAACAAAACAAAACAAAACAAAACAAAACTTAAAAGAGGGATCTTTTGCTTTGTTTTTAAGGGATTTATAAACTGATATAGGGGATTTATTATTAATATTCATTATTAGGTTGAGAAGAAAAGAAAACAGTGGATAAACAAATCTGCCTCCACAGTTTTGAACATTTTAGTCCCTGCCTTAAAAATGAAATCAAGAAATTAAAGTCTCAGCAGACAGCAAGGATTCTGATATTTGGCCAAGACTTCCTTTAAAACACAATGTAATAATAAAAACAATCTACTGAGGAACCAGTACAATATTTTTATTACTTTGATTTCATTTCAAGATTAATTATAATTATGGAAATATCCTGTTTCCTTAATGGAAATTATACGAGAAAATGGAGACATTAGCTAAAGAACATGGTCATATGGCCAATATTTTTCAATTATGAAAGCCATGCCCTTAGATTTTTCTATAATCTAAGAATTAATATTAAAAATATATTTCATATTCATAATTAATGCTTACTATAGCCAGTTTACCAAACCATATCCAATGCATGATAATTTCCAGTTGTATATTTATATAGCCATGGATGCTTTCAAAGTATACACATATTTTTTGTTCCTAGGGCAATGAGTATAATAATAGGCTGTGGATATAATAATAATTATAGACTGTGGATATGAATTTTTGTAAATTGTCAGTCCCCTATTTCCTTTACTGGTGAAACAAGAATGCTGCCTAAAACATGTAGAAGAAGTCTCATATGTGGTTAATACACACCCCTAAGTGAACATTTTTGGGGTTGTGGACTTCAAAGTGATGTGCACCAAAGGGTATACAAGGTTATCCATTAGGATGCAAGAGGAATACTATTAATATTTCTGGCCATTTAATATTAAAAATAAATCAAGTAATATTTTCAACATTTAATACATGGATTGGCACTGATGACTCCACATAATGTGTATTTCATACAATTGCATTTCAGATAAAGTATTCAAAACAACTTGAGAGAAGCATGGGAGTTCTTCCAGTGTTATTTAGTGTTATCTCCAGTATTAATATGTATTACCCCATCTGTTCTAAACTAAACTAAAGCAAACTCAATAAAATGCAAAGGCCATTTAAAAAATAAACTTATAAATAAACTGTTTATATACTTACAAATGAAAATAAGACAATGGCGGAACTGATATTTCTATACTTAACTAGGAGTTCATAATCAGTCTCTCTACAAGCTAAAAGCAGTTGTGATCTTCTAGGATCTAAATCTCAAAGAATTAAGACTATTTGATATATATATTTATATCTACTATTGTTAATGAAACTCATTACATGTATATTGAGTATTGAGAAATTCGCTTGTGATAACATCAAACTTCACAATCTGTAAACCAATTAATTTTTTTCATTTTAAATTAATCTTTGTAAATGTTTGCAAATAAATTTTATACACTTAAGTTTTATTCATTCAATGCAGAAATATAATTATGATATGTCATTGATCATATTTGTTCATCATTAAAGGTTTTCTCATGTAATTTCTCTTGAGATGCACAAGTACTGATATAGGAGAGAACTGATTATTCCTCAAAGTGGTATATTTACCACTTCAGGAAGAATGATGATGTGTTATCAAGATACAGATCCTTCTAGTTATTATTCCCATTTAACAATGGAGAGGCACATTGGGGGAAGTAAGGCGTAACTAAATCATGGCTAAGTTCTACACTATTCTAATTGGTGTGATCCTAACATTCCCATAATTTACCACCTTTTAAAATTACCAGACAGACTAAAAAAAGCAAAGACTGTTAACTTACACTGTAGTTGGACTTCCCCATCCATATCAGTAAAAAGATTTTTGTTTTCACTAGGGCTTCCAATGCGTTTTTAGTATTTAGTAAGTTTTTATGTTTATACAGGAATCTCCACATATTCAAGTAAACTTCATCTAAAAGAAAAGAACAAAATAGAAGAAAGCTGAAAGGAATTCGGAAAGAATTGAAACAATGTAAGAAATGGAAGGAAAAATATTGTAGAAACCATTGTATTGCTCTGTGAATCAAGACTAGAAAGTTATGGGGGCACCTGCTGGTCCAGTTGGAAAAGCATGCAAGCCAGGAATTCAAGCCCCACAATGGGCACAGAGAATAAGAAATAAAACAGATGAACATATTGGGGGTGGGGTGGGTAGGAAAATCATAAACCAGACTCTTTACTGTAGAGAACAAACTGAGGGTTGCTGGAGGAGACATGGGTGGGAGGATGGGCTGGAGGAGTGATGGGGACTGAGGAGGGCACTTAGTGGGATCAGCACTGGGTGTTATACGTAAATGATAAATCACTAAATCTATTCCTAAAACTAAGATTGCACTGTAGGTTAACTAACTAGAATTTAAATAAAAAATTGAAAAGAAAAAAAAGAACAGAAAGTTATGAAATAATAAACTAGCACAAAAATTAATATAAAATGGGGCATTTGGCAAATTAAACCATGACAAAATAAATGAAAAATTATAAGAGGTTTTGAGGTAGTTTGGCAAAAATCTCCAGAAGTCAGTACCAAATGGCAGAAACATTTTTTTTAAATATATAAAATAAAGAATCCTGTGAGGGCAGCTAACATGCAACTAATAATTCTAAAAACAGAGTACTTACATGAGGAAACAAATAAATAAAAAGGTTTTGTTGCAGAAGTAAGGAAAATGAATGGGGATCATGTTGGGGATTAAGATCTCAAACAATTGATGAATGAAGAAAAAATAAAAGATGCACTCCCTGGGAACTTTCCACGAAATTTTGGAAAACTGGACTCAGAGATATGTTGATAAACAACAACACCTGAAGATTCAAGTAAATGCTCTTCTAAGGACACATTAACCAGAAAAAATAAACAAATGAACCTTGTAATGAGGGCATTTTCAGATATTCAAGCGTTTTGATGGTTTTCTTCCATGAATTTTATCTCAAAGAGTTACTGTAAAAGGAACAATATTGATATTATAATATGGGGATTAAAGTGAGGATTGTAGATCCAGGCCTTCTGATTAGGAAGCATGCTACCCTACTTACCAGCTGAATCAAATGTATTTTTATACATGTATAAATATGGAGATATATATATATATATATATATATTCTTAAATACATAATGTTTCACATATAGTATATATGACTTATATATACATATATACATAAAATTATTTAAACTATTCTTCCTAGCATTACCCGTGGTCATTAAGGTAAAGAAATATTTTCAGGAGGCGTGTCTGGCTGGCCTAGTCATTGGAGCATGAGACTCTTTATCTCAGGTTGCGAGTTCAAGCCCCACATTGGGCGTACAGCTTACTTTAAAAAAAATTTGTTTTTCAAGAAATATAATAATACTCTGGCTCCTGGTGAACCAAGGACCACCAGGATTCTAAAATCAAAATCAAGTTCATAGAAGACAGGAGACAAAGGGATGACTGGACTAATTACAGCTCAGTAGTGTCGGTGGCTACCAGCCCGCACTTTGGTTATTTTCCAACCTGAAGATTGCATAGTTGGAAAAGAGGTCAAAACCTCCATATTGAATCCCTGGCTAGAGATGTGAGAGCTACTCTCTATTAAAATTACCCTCAGATACCATAAAACTGGAGAAACAGAATGAATGTGTGCCAACTCTGAGTTGACAGAGGTACTGATTTCTTTTTTTTTTAAATTTTTTTTTTCAACGTTTATTTATTTTTGGGACAGAGAGAGACAGAGCGTGAACGGGCGAGGGGCAGAGAGAGAGGGAGACACAGAATCAGAAACAGGCTCCAGGCTCTGAGCCATCAGTCCAGAGCCTGACGCGGGGCTCGAACTCACGGCCCGCGAGATCGTGACCTGGCTGAAGTCGGACGCTTAACCGACTGCGCCACCCAGGCGCCCCTGGAGGTACTGATTTCTAAGACCTCACCTTTCATCTTGCCTATTTGACCCGAATCTTGGAGATTCACAGAAGGCGACCCTACAGGTATGCATGTGGTTACTCAAATTACAGCTGCTTTTCCAGATATAGTCTCTTTACCCAACAAAACAACGTATTTTCTGACAGCTAATGTGAAGCCACTAATCCTAGAAATTCTTTCCTCTCTATGCCTGCTTTAAGGCTGCCAGAAGCTGTTTGTTTTTCTTGAACTAAAAGACTTCTACAATTGCTCCCTTTCCGTTGGATCTTCCTTCCTAACTGAACCCAGTGAATAAGCTCTAGCACGTGAGCATAGAGTCCCAGCCTGACCTTGATCTTCCTTCCTGACCTTATACATTTTGGACTGGCTGAGTCACAGCTCCCCCCACAACTTTGTAAGCCAGTCAACCGTAGTGTCTTGTGTAAATATAAAATGAATGTAACCTTAAGTGTGTGTAACCCACACACAATGCACAAATCGTTTTATGTTTTTAGACATAATCTTGTCTGATGCATATTGCATGCATAACAGATCATTCCAGGAGGTTAGGCAAAAGCATGATTTACTACTTTTATTTGGAAGCTAATAAAAATAAAGAGGATGATGTTGATGCTGAGTTGAACACGTGGCCTATCTTGGGTTGGTAGTTGTCAAATTTAAAGTACAACCACCCCTGATAAGACATCACCTGCCCTGCATAGGAGCAAGAATTCCATTTCCTGAACACCTTTTTTTATATATATATAGTTCTGGGTTAGAGTTTTCTAATGAAAGAACTTGCCCAGGACTGTGAAGGGGAAGGGGCTGCTATCTGGAAACCGGTGGCAGTGAGGCATCACAGAGCTGTCGTCCCTTTCCACGTGCCCTTGTCTCCGTCATTGTGGTAGATATGGTGAATACTCCGACTCCTTTTCACCTCCTAGTTCACAATTTTGGTGGCCAGAAAAGAGAATTTTTGAGGCTTTTTTTTATATCCCCTAACTTCTCTTTTGTGGCCTTGGAAACCAAATACCATGGTTTATCGGATGACCACCCTGAAGCTCAACTTTCTGGACTCTTCCATGGCTCCATCTCTCTCCCACACCCACACAGTGTTAAAGGCTGAGGTAATAAATGACTCTCATCATCCCATCTTTCCCATTTTCATGGAAACCCCGATTCTTATATGAAAACTGTTTATTCTTGTAGTTGGTCTATTTTCCTGACTCACCCAGAACTATCACGTTTATTTATCCTTGCTTATCGTTAAATATTCTATATTCTACATTTTTTTTCAGAGTGATTAAGTAGTCAAGACGATGTATTGGATTTTAAAAGCTAAAATGTTATTTTTACTGAATATGTATATAAAAATATTCTACACATTGAAATGACATAATATTCCAAATGTATGAAGTAAATTCTTCTTTATCTAGAAAGCATTATTAACATTCCATACAAAACTCATAAAGCCAACTAACTGTTCTTGAATCATCTGCTCATTTATGAAATATAATTTAGAATTTATTGAGAATTAGCTATACATCTGCATTGCAATCATGCATGCACTGCTCTTGTATATACCAATACATATAGCATAGAACTATCCATAAATATATGCACTTCTTGTTGTTGTTACTTGATACTCTACAATTTGCCCACTGGCTTTACTGACAAGAGATATTTTTCTTTTCTTTTCTTTTCTTTTCTTTTCTTTTCTTTTCTTTTCTTTTCTTCCTTAATTTTCTTTTCTTTTCTTTTTTAATTTAAATGTTTTCTTTATTTTGAGAGAAAGAGAAGGATAGAGAGAGAGATAGGGAGAGCAAGAATCCTAAGCAGACTCCGACTTGCCAGCACAGAGCCTGATGGGGGCTCTCAATCCCTCAAACTGTGAGATCATGACCTCAGCTGAAATCAAGAGTCGGGTGCTCAACCAATTGAGCCACCAAGGCACCCCAAGATACTTTTCATATAACATTTAAATTCTTAATTATGATGAGAGTTAATAATGAAGACTATTGAGTAGTCATGAACTAGATGCAAATAAGCATCTTATTTATTCTTCCAGTAGCCTTTCTTTATTCTGGGAATATAGTTTATTTTACATACATGCTTGTAACTATAGTTTGTTTTACCTTTTCTTTTTCCTTCTAAACCTCTTAATTACTTGGGTTCTTTGGAATACAACCTTAGTGTTATAGGAAATTCTCTGAAAATTATCAAATTAAAAGGGAGCTTGGGGGTGCTTGGGTGGCTCAGTCTGTTGAGCATTTGACTTCAGCTCAGGTCATGATCTCACAGTCTGTGAGTCTGAGCCCCGCGTTGTGCTTTGTGTTAACATCTAGGAGGTGGAGCCTGTTTTGGATTCTGTGTCTCCCTCTCTCTCTGCCTCCCCCCTGCTCGCTCTCTCTCTCTCTCTCTCTCTCTCAAAAATAAATTAACATTAAACAAATTATTAAAAAAAACAAAGGAGCTTGGGATGGGTGTAGTGAGAAGACTGTGAAGTCACATTCAGAAGAAAATTCTGCTTTTAGATAAAAAAAAGTTCTTGTGCATTTTTGACAAATATTTTAGAAATTTTTAAAACTTCTTTTTTAAATTTCTTTTTAACATTTGTTTTTGAAAGAAAGAGACAGAGCATGAGTGGGAGAGGGGCAGAGAGAAAGGGAGACACAGAATCAGCAGCAGCCTCAAGGTTCTGAGTTGTCAGTTCAGAGCCCCATGTGGGGCTCGAACTCCCAAAAGATGAGATCATGACATCAGCTGAAGTCAGACGCTTAACCGACTGAGCCACCCAGGAGCCCCGTACATTTTTTTAACTTCTTAATTTTTTTAAGTTTATTTATTTATTTGGAGAAAGAATGCGTAGGGGAGGGGCAGAGAGTGAGGGAAAGAGAGAGATCCCAAGCAGGCTCCTGGCTGCCAGCGCAGAGCCAACCCAGGGCTTGATCCCACAAACTGTGAGATCATGACCTAAGCTGAAACAAAGACTCACACTTAACCGACTGAGCCCCCCGGGCACCCCCAAAATATTATTATTTTTATATCAATTGGTGATTTAGGATATATTTATAATGTCTATTAAAATATCCCTGGGTATATCCCTTAGATTACATTTTATTTTCTTTAAATTGGAAATATTCAATACTATCATAATATGTGTGAGATATATAGTAGTTAAATGAGATATTTAATTAACTTGTTTCACACAACCAAGAAATCTGTGGGTGTCTAATAACGTATTTGCAGTCATAACCCTGTTCATATTAGGTAAAACCTGGCAATCTCACTTTTGGATGTCAACTTAACATTTTGAAAAGTAATTAAAAATTACAAAGACCTTGCCAATAACACATTCATAATATTTTACTTTGCATTTTTGTAACTATAAAAACTAAAATTAACATTATAACTATGATTACAAATTCTATTTTATTAAAACCACATTATTAATCACTTTGAATGCTGGGGGTGGGAGACTCTTAAGAGAAAAATTGATTGTAGCTTACTTTATTCCTCCATAGTTTCTTCCTCTCATGTATATTGTTATCATCTCTCAAAAACAAACATGCCTTTTACAACAATAAGGACAAAAGGAAACAAAAGACAGGGAAAAGGGAATCACATAGCACGTTTTTCTCCAGTATTTTCTAAGTACGTTCTTTTACCCACAGAGCTCTTTAAACTAGATATTTTAAAATACTAGTGCTCACTAATTGTATTTGTTAAAATCAGAGATTAATAGCTAAACTAGAGTAAAAGAACTTGTAAAAATCACTGTACTCAGCAAATTATTTAATTAACATAATTTTCTTTGGAAATACATTTGATGTGATGATTGTGCTTCTAATTATTGCTCTGTTCTATGTGATTTGAAAGTTAGGATTTTTTTTTTGTACTACAGATATGAATTTATATGTGCTGAGATTAGCTAACTATAAAGAACTGTAAGACCCATGGTATTCAAATATACTTAATACATTTTTCCAAGTATATTAAAAAATACTAAGATTATAGAATACTTTTCACCTTATTTTGCTATACAGCTCTGTAATGCAAAACACACAAGTTAATACACGATGAGTTTTTCTGTCATGCATTGCTGGCAGACTTTCTGTCAGATACTGCTGGTTTTATCATCAGAAAAGAATTTTTATATGTATCATCTCCTGAAATGTATAGAAAAAGAATAAGATTTAGAAAAAAGTAAATATCATTGGACACAGAAGAGGATTCTTTCAACTTCAACTTTTTATCAGAAAAATATGAGCGCACTATGTTCATAAAAAGAACACTAGATGTATTTATGCATATTCAAGGCATTTACATTTTGAATTATTGAATGAAATACTATAGATACACACGAGTGTTTATATCAGGAGATTGTGGGTGAAGGCAGATCTTCAGTAATTAAGATTTGCTGGATGTGAGGAGCGCTGGGTGGCTCATTCAGTTGAGTCTGACTTCGGTTCAGGTCATGATCTCAGGGTTTGTGAGTTCGAGTCCTGAATCAGGCTCTGTGCTGACAGCTCAGAGCCTGGAGCCTGCTTCGGATTCTGTGTCTCCCTCTCTCTCGGTCCCTCCACCACTGGCACTCTGTCTCTCTCCCTCAATATAAATAAAGTTTAAAAAAACCCGATTTTCTGGATGTGAGCCTATAATTTTGACTTATTAAAGGTAAAAGATAAGAATAAAACAAGATTAGGTAGTAGAAAAAACCCAATAACATTGACACACAAATGACAGTTTTATTATTAAACATAGTAATGAGGATGGAAATAGTCTAAAGGACTAAGGAAATAGTAAACACTTTTAGCATTTTTTCTGGTTTTGTGTTCCATTTACTTTTTCAGTTTATTTTATCCTAATGTTTTTCAAAAATAGAATAAAGGCGAAGTGACAAAGGTGTCTAAGTAACAAGAATATGAAAGGGAATACTAGCCAGAATTCTTGGGAGACGCTCATCCAACACTTGCAGTTAAAAGATGGGGGCTAGTCTACCAGGAGAGAAAAAAGGCAAGGAAAGAAAACTCATTGAGCTAAAAGACAAGTGACAAAAATATGTATCTGGCAGAGGGCAGAGTGTAGAACCCAAATCTTATTTTAATCATCCTTCATAATCCAGCATTCACTTGCTCTCACAACAGCAGAATACGATGACCTCAAAGGCAGCAAACTCCAATCCTTCCTTGACAGGGATATGAAGCTGTTGGTATTTTATAACCTTCTTTTCACTTCTATTGCCTTCATGTATATTCAAATTTAGAGGCTGCAAGAAAAGGTAATAAAAGCACACACCAAGGAAATAATATTGAGTAACCTGTGATAGGATCAGGGCTGGTCAGGATGGTGTGGTGAAAAGCCCATCAGGGACAAATGGTTGAAGATACTACCCGAGATGCAAAGGAATTTGCATTTTTTGCTGAAAAGGAGCACCTGTGGAGGCATTAGGTCTCAGTACAAGGGTGAAAGGCATGTTGAATTAGATACTTAGGTAAGTGACACATAGAAAAAATCTATCAATCAACCTATTAATTAATATGGGACTAAAATGATCTATTGGTAAGAGACTGAAAATGTGGAGTAAAGTAAGAGACAAAGAAGGAGCAAAATAAAGGTTGAAACAATATTAGCTACTGATTAATTAGATACACTGTAAGTGAGGAATAAGAATGAGTCAAATTATAACTATATATTCTAGAGCCAAGGAAACCCAGAGAAACGTAGTTTCATGATGAAAATTAATGAGATCATGATGAACCCCTGGTTTAAAATGTGATGTGATTAGATCAGTTTCATCCATATTGAACGTAGGTTACTACTGGTTAATAAGTGTAAAAAAGAGTAAAAGGAAGGTTGAAAAATTAGAGAAAGAATACAGGAAGGATATCTGGAAGAAAAAACCAAATTCTTAAGAAATACATTCAGAAAATACACGCCGACAAAATCTTGGGATATACCCACACGTGAGAACAGACTTGCGAAATACATAGAAGTACTGGGAGTATAGGAAAATAATAAATAAAGAAAAGAAGGGGGTATTTTAATATGCCTGCACACAGAAGAAGACAGATTTCAGGAAGCAAACATTTGATTGCTCCAAATATTCCTGACATGAATGAAAGGGAATAAAAACCCATAGATCCAAAACATGCATTAAGCATAATAATAGATTGTAAACTAGACATTCAATAGTGTCAAATTTCCTTGATTTTATTCATTTAACACACACAACGCACGCACATACTCAGACACACGCATATACATAAAATTAAATTATGAATAGATTCCTATGTACATGCCAGCACCCAATAACTACCAATATTTTTACATTTGCTTCATCTAGTCTTACCCTCTTGTTATTTCAAGTCAGAATACCTTGCAATGGGTCTTAAATATACATTTTTATATTATATTAACTGTATCATATCTAACAAGATTAGCAACAATCCACTAGTCTACCCAGTACCCATTCAAACTATTGAATTTTTTTTAATTACCCATTTATCTTCCTAATTATTTAAATATATTTTTACATGTGAATATTTAGACATGTTATTATGGCAAAGGAAAATGAAGCTTCATGTATCACTGAGTTATAACAATTATATCATGGCAAAAACTGCTTCATTTATACTCTCATCTTCCCTAACTTCAAATTATTTGAATAAAATATAGATATTTAATTAAATTTCTAAAGATTTCTTCATGCAAATATACAGAATAAGGTCTTGTTATATAACATTATTATTATTATCATTAATATGGTTAAAAAATCTAGTGCTACAAATGTTAATTGCTTCGTAAATGTCACACACACACACACACACACACACACACACACACACACAGAGCTATTGTTAGGTATTTGTATAATGTTTCAAACAAAACTCCTGAATTGAAATACATTAATTTGTCTTTTAACCTGTTTTTAATGTATCAATCCCTTCTCTAGTTCTTTATTTTACTTTGAAAATGATTTACTGAAAAACGTTCATGTGTAAGAAAGATTGAACCCAGCAGACCCTGGTTGCTCCAGTCCTGAACATTCCCAAGAGAGGTCTATCTTTGCAATGGGCCCAGGCCTGCCCTCTGGGAGATGAGCTCTAAGCCTTTGAAATATTTTGCCTAATAAGAGTGTTTCTGTTCCATGCCTGTGGCCTTTGGGGCATGGAGTACTAATTTGATCAGATAGTTGATACTAATAATATTATCTATGGTAAATGCCTGATTTTTGCTTGCTGGCTAGAGTCCCACCAGCTGAGGTCAAGCATGCAGGCAGTGCAGGCATAAGTGACTGACCCCAATGACCCAGCCTCAGATGAGCTTTCCTGTTTGGGAACACTTTGCACGTGTTGTCACACATCCTTGTTGAGAGAATTACACATGCCTGAGCAATTCCACTGGGAGAGGATACCTGGCAATTTGTTCTTGGTTTCTTCAGACTTGGCCCCAATGTGCCTTTTCCATTTGCTTGTTTTAGTCTTTATGCTTTAACTGTAGCAATAGTGTATTAATACCATAAGCATGGCAGCTTATCTGAGTCCTATGAGTTCTTCTAGTAAATCATTGAGGCTGAGGGTATGTATTCTTGGGGAGTCCCGACAAACTGTGTCATTCATGCTTATGTTCCCTTCCTGTCTAGGCTACATGACTGTCTAGGCTACATAAACCCCCCACAAGGAATGTCTGCCTCCTTGAGTTGTCTCCAAGCTAAATTCATTACACAAATGGTGGTTCCGTTTCAAGAGTAGAGTCCTTGTGAGAATAAGAAGGCCCCTGAGGAGTGTGCCTTATGTCTCTCAGACCTTCCCAAATTTGCCTGAAGTCTCCTCTTGCCGTATCTCATTATTTGCCTTTGTTAAATCCTTATGTGAGCATGCTTTAACAAGTGCTGTGAATTCTTTCAACTATATGAATCTGAGTAACCTTAACCTCTATAGTACAAAATGAAAAAATAAATTTAATTTTAAACTTTCAAAACAGTGATATTAAGCATGTGTGCACTAATGGTGATCGTATCAATAACTTCATTGGGGAAACTTTTGCAGAGATCTGATCAGATAAACTCAATATTCAACAAAATCAATATTTAATCAATTCGTTGTGATCAAAATGGTTTTATTTTTAAAAAGGAAAAATTCTGATTAACCTGTGTCTGTAATCATTGATATCACAAATGGACCAGTATACCTAAGAAAGGTCATAGCCATTACATTCA
Organism: Felis catus; assembly: GCF_018350175.1. Classification (NCBI taxonomy): domain Eukaryota; kingdom Metazoa; phylum Chordata; class Mammalia; order Carnivora; family Felidae; genus Felis; species Felis catus. The sequence goes on along the minus strand of NC_058376.1, from coordinate 21,704,109 downwards.
TTGGAAGAAATTCAAAATTTCATTATCACAGTCTTAAATTACATGCCTAAAAATAAAAAGCTTAAAAATGATAAAACTGAAAGAAATTGAAACAAAGTCTTGAATAATTTTATCATCACTAGTGGTTTGCTGACCCAAATTTTCAACAGTGGCTAAAGAGCATAGGTAGAATTTAGCTATTTTTTTTAAGTTTCTTAATTAGAATTTGTTTTCTAAGATTACCCAAAGCAGCTCTATGTGAAATAGAAAGTAATTAAGGGATTTCTTACTACTCCTGCCCATAGGAGATGAAAGCATCAAAAAATTAATTGAATAATAAATATCACAACAGGGAAACAACATTATTTGAATATCACCATCCTCCTGGCTGGAGTCCCAGAAGCAATTGAACTCATGGTTTGTCAAAGACTGGAAAATAAGTCATATGTTCTCTTCTAATACTGCATGTAAAGAATATATATTTTATAAAAATACCAGCGCTAAAATTTCAGATAATCTGAAGTCCTATAAATAAGGTGAAACCAAAATAATGTGATTTGTATTTACACAGCATTGCTTTATAAAAATGTGTGATATTTTTGGAATAATGTCTATATAGGCCAATGATACCACATATGGCATATGTTTTCATTAAACCATATTTTGGCATTTGTTTCTATTGCTTCATCAGTCCATCACCATTATTGTTTGTTCTAACTGGCCAAAAAAAGATGAGAATGTTCTACAGATCTTATAAAAGGCATATTGTTCGATATTTTCATCAGTAAATGGATGAATAATTAGTATACTGATTTAGTTTGCAGATACCATTTCTTTTTGAAAACAGAGACTTGAAAAATCGGCTTAAGGTGAAGGTTAGAAATCAATTAGAATTGAACATGGAAGCACGGAGACCTAAGTTATCAGATAGAAATTAGTAGGAGTCAATATTTGGGGCATGATCACAGGACACAGGGAAAACAGAATGAACTTCTCCCTTTAGGAAAGAAATGCCCTTAGTAACTTTAAGAGACTAGAAACCATTGCAGATTCAGATGATCAGACTCTAGGATCTGGGTCCTACTCATCTCTGTAAACCGGACCTTATTATTTTTTTTTATTAAACATTTTTAAGTGCATTCATTAATTTGACAGAGATAGAGACAACTGAGCAGGGGAGGGGCAGACAGAGAGGAGAGAGAGAGAATCCCAAGGAGACCCTGCGCTGTCAGGGCAAAGACTGACTTGGGGCTTGAACTCAGGAAACCGTGACATTGTGACCTGAACCGAAACCAAGGGTTGGACGCTTAACTGACAGTCTTGATCATTCCATAAAGTATCGTCAAGCTCATAGCCTTCATATTCAGCCTGAAGTGATCTTTATGTTACAGTTTAGTACTAGTATTTCTAACACGTGTTCAGTGACTACCCTTTTACTTTCTCCAGTCTGGTCAGATGTCCTTATCCAGTGCTCTTAAAGCACACTTTAACGCCTACAGTCATGGCATGAACCAAATAGTTTTGTGTTTACTTTTTTGTTTGTTATTTGATCTCCAGTTTGAAACCTTCCTAAAGTGGGCATATGAATTTTATGCACTTTTGTGCAGTGGGTGCCTAGCATAATTTCTGATATTAACCAAGTGCCCAATAATTATTTGTTTTTGAAATTTTAAATATTTTTGCTGCTTTTATTTGAACATTTACAGGATTCACTTTACTTTTTCAAAATTTGCTTCCTAAATTATATAAGTCATAATATGCCTATTATATTATAGTATATTCTATATATCTACTGTACATCTACTATATATTATACATTATATTATCATATTATGTAATAGAATACACACACACACACACACACACATATATATATATATATATATATACACACATAGTTGAATATGATATGTATAATAGTTTTTCTGCATGCAGGACATAGATTTAATCATTTCTGAAATATTTATTTTAATTTACACTTTCCTAATGTAGCAGGAGAATACTATTCTTACACACTTACAGACACTGAAACACTTGCAGACTCCTCCAATGAAAAAATAAGAAAATGTAGTTTACTTATATTTTTCTTACTACACATTGTCTCCCTTTCCACTTGCTTCATAGTTTTATAAGATTTTTTGCATGGGGCACCTGGGTGGTTCAATGGATTAGTGTCAGACTTTGGCTAGGATCGTGATCTCACGGTTCGTAGGTTCTAGCCCCGTGTTGGGCTCTGTGCTGACAGCTCGGAGCCTGGAGCCTGCTTCAGATTCTGTGTCTCCCTCTCTCTCTGCTCCTCCCCCACTTGCACTCTCTCTCTCTCTCTCTCTCTAAAAAATAAATAAACATTTAAAAAATTAAAAAACAGGATTTTTTCCATGATAAATGATTACAGAGCAACCTATAAAATAAAAGTGTGAAAACTAAAATATAAATAACTAGTAAAAGATGAAGTTTCATTAATAATTTTTACCACTCTTGTCTTCTTCAGTGACTAGGGATACACAACTGTCATTTCAAACATCAGAATCTTGATAAATCTGAGACTGCAAACATCACTTTAGAAGTAAATTTGATCCAGGGGCGCCTGGGTGGCTTAGTTAGTTAAGTGTCTGACCTCAGCTCACCTCATGATCTTACCGTAGGTTCGAGCGTCATGTCAGGCTCTGTGCTGATGGCTCATATAGCCCGGAGCCTGCTTCAGATTCTGTGTCTCTCTCTGTCTCTGCCTTTCCCCGGCTCACACCCTATCCCTCTGTGTCTCTCAAAAATGAATTCAAAAACATGAAAAATTTTACAAAAGTAAATCTGAGTCATGTACACTTTCAGATAATTTTGCCAAAATATACAACCTCAGGAAATTTGTTCAATTCCATTTAGAGCCCTACCAAATTGTAAAGAACAGTACTAGAAGTAAAAACACTCTAACACTTGAAGCAGAATAATTTCCCCTTGGCATTGGTTTTTCTCCACTGTGATATTGTATTTCCCTTGGGATTGGTATACTACCATGAGTTAAAATTCTGACAGCCAAATATTTATGAAGGGTCCTCAAAGCGATGCTACTCAAGTACAGGGATGTCTACCTTTTCATTTCAGAAACATATCACCTTAGCAAAAAAAGACATGGTCCAGCCAACTCCTATGGCCCAAGAAAGCTCTGCACACTCAGTGGATAGAAGGCCATATTTTCTTCCCTGAAGCATAGTTCTTGGGAAAATTTTAATTGATTAGTAAATGAAATTACAGTCTCCAGTGATCATTTTGGGAGATTGAAATATTATGACTTGCTATCAATGAAGCATCAAACAGCTAACCAAGATAGAACTTCCTAAATAAATATCTCCTATCTATTTTATTGCTTTGTGATCATAGTTACCCACCAGTGAGAGATACAATATCATGAAAATAGTAGTTGTGCAAATCCTAATTTTGTCAGGTGAAATCATTGCCAAGATTTTGATTAACACTGTTATGTAGTTATTTTTTTTAGGGCTGATGCAAATTCAAAACATAACAGCAATGCAAGTGTGCCGGCTGCATGTCACGGGACTATGCAAAGACATCTTCTTGCTCAATTTGATATGTAAGACTGTAAATGGCACTCTAAAATTCATGCTAGAACACATTTAAATGGAAGAAACACTTACATAAAAAACATCTAGAGCCTGAATGGTTGCTGTGAGATATAACATATCTTTTACCTTAGAATAATTGTCAAGGGTTTGTCTTTGACTATCCATCTTTCTAATTTATCTTAATAATACCACTACCTATGGCTGTTTTGAAAAAGAAAAACAAAGAAAAATGCAAGATTTTGAATTTGTCTGACAAAGAATGAACATGAGACAATTGTTCACAATATACTCAACCAAACAATACCATGTTTAGTCAAAATCAATTATAGAACTCGGAAGAAATGTCAGAGGGCATTCAGTAAAACATATATTTAGTGTAATAATAATTACCTGTGCTGCATAACTGAGACCATTTTCTCACAAGCTGACCTGTCTCAATTGGTGATTTTTCGCTTTATTGCAAAACTGTTCCTACCTTCAGCAACTTCATCCCCCTGATCCTAGTAATGCTCCCAAAACAGTAGGCATCTATCTTTCTCATGGGGCAATCCTTTAAATATATGAAGATTGCTGTTGGAAGATATCGTGAGAAGACATGACTTGAGGTTTACCTTGGAGCAGGAGAAGCCAGTCAGAGGTTCCTCACCCTCTCTCCAGTCCTTGAAACCTACATTCAGTATATATTCTTGCACTAGCAGCCTTTCCAAGGACATAGCCCTCCGAGAGTATGGTGTTCTGAGATCATCTGGGCCGGATATGGGACGGATCTCATTTAAGCATTCTGTGTAAACTTTTAAGATTCTGGAGGGTGGATGAAGAGACATCATGTTGCAGCCCACAAAAACAAGCCTCTTTATTTTTTATTTTTTATTTTTTATTTTTTAGGAGAGTTCAAGTGGAGGAGGGGTAGAGAGAGGGGGACAGAGGATCCCAAGCAGGCTGTGTGCTGACAGGCTGACAACAGCTAGCCCGACATGGCACTCGAAGTCATGAACCATGATGACCTGAGCCAGAGTCGGAGGCTCAACCAACTGAACCACCCAGGTGCCCCCAAAAGGAACCTCTTATGTAAGACCCATTGCTTATTGAAACTGCCTCCTTACCATTCTGCAGGGCTCTGCAACTTTCTTCTCTTTCTTCTTGCATTTCATGTTCGGGGTGGGGGAAGTGCCAGTTTCAGATTTCATGGGCACCTCCTAAGGTTGTGAACCGACAATTTCATTTAAGGATGGTAGTTTTCAGTTTTTGGTTTTTTTTCCTGATGCTGCAGGTAGTTTCATTTCATTAACTTAATACAAAGGCTTTAGATTTCTATTCTCCTGGATATGTTTATCCGACAACATGCAGTTTTGCAAGTTAGCTTTATAAATAAACACATAGTCAAAATACGATTTCAGAAGCTGCGCTTCAATTGTTATGAAACCTAGACTTCTATTATCCAACCTAGGCTGCTTTGACTTTATGACCACTACTGTATTTGTAGAATGGTGTAGATTGCAGTGAATGAAAACCTTTGGTAGCCAGTCTTTACAGGTCTTTTATTCTTGCCTGAAATATGGGACCTTATCTTGATCCATACTAATTTCTAATTCCATTTGTTAGCACTGTCACCTTTGTCAAAAAAAGTCTTTTAAAAGCTTGGTTCTGATTTTTATTTTGTAGAATATCTCCTAGCATACATAATTCTTATGTTATATTCCATCACTAAAAACCTAAACAAAATAGCTTGAATTAAGCATTTCCTGTTAAAAACTCCTCACTCTGTTTATACTTAGAGAAAAATCTTAAGGGAAAATAAATAAGCACCCGTCTTCTTAAAGTTTCATTTTTATCTACTTTTATTGATTTTTTATTAGAAAGAATCTTAAACAATCTCAGAATCACTAAATTTGTCATCCATTCTTCCTGTTTAAAATTTTAATTTTTAAATGTTTGTTTATTTATTTATTTATTTATTTTTGAGAGAAAGCGGGGGAGGGGTGAAGAGAGAGGGAGACATTGGATCCAAAGCGGACTCCGTGCTGACAGCACAGATCATGACATGGGGCTCAAACTCACCAACCATGAGACCATGGCCTGAGCTGAAGTCAGATGCATAACTGACTGAGCAACTCAGGCACCCCAAGTTTTTAAATTGTTTTAAAGTTTATTTATTTTTGAGGCAGAGAGAGACAGAGTATGAACAGGGGAGGGGCAGAGAGTGAGACACAGAATCTGAACCAGGCTCCAGGCTCTGAGTGGTCAGCACAGAGCCCGACGCAGGGCTGGAACTCATGAGCCGAGATCATGACCTGAGCCCAAGACGGATGTTCCACGAACTGAGCCACCCAGGCGCCCTCAGGGTCCCCAATTTTTGAATTTTTTTTATAAGATTGTTTCCATCCTAATGACCAACTCAATACATTCTAATGACACTTTAAATTAGATTTCTTGACTGAACTGGTCAATGTAGTACACCCTGGGAAGATGGAAACAAGTGAATCAACAAACAGAAACCTTTCTCATTCTCCATCCAATTACTTCCTTGGATGCTTTTCCTATGAAGGGTGCTTAAGAAATGTTTTCTGAGTATTTACTGGTGTATTTAGTATATTATTCACTTAGGTCTCTTCTACTTGGTATTTGAATATGGGTGGTAATAAGAATGACACATGCACAATTTAGACTATGAACCTCCAACAGAATCCAGTGGATAATGGAATACACTGCATGTAATTAATGACTAAACTAATACTTCTGAGAAGTATTATTTTTAGAGGGATTTTATAGGTTTACTGTTTTCACTATTACAAAGAAAATATGATACTTTGTTATTAAATGTCACATATAAAAATGAATGGAGACATTTTCTGCTTACTTTCTAGAGCATTTGCATTATTGATCAAAAGGGCATAAATATTTGGGAAAATTCATTATTCCAACAATAAGAAGGTCACAAATGGGATTTGGGGGTTTATTGTTTTTAGGGTAAGAGGCACCTCTGTATGTTGTGAGCAAATGAAAGGCCAGCCTTCAAGACTGGTTCTTAGATCAGTTTTTCTTTAATCATACTCTCCAAATAGGTCATTCTTACAAATGAGGCCCACGCTGGCTATCTGTCATGTAAACAGAAGGGTCAAGATGTACAGACATTAATTGGAAAAAAAATATCCGTGCCTTCTTCCCCCAGATATATTTATATGTTGTCACTTTCTCAGAATAGCAACCTTAATCATCAGCTACAGAAAATACTCACCTGCTAATTTCATAAGATATATTCAACCTAAACAGTGACTTACAGTGCTATTTTTAAAACACACTGTCATTTTTAGATGTATTAATCATGTTTATTGATTGTAAGAAGTCAAGGTGCACTAGGGCAATTTTATGCACATCATTAAAACAGAACAAATCAGGCTATAGCCTACACATGCCAGACTCTGTGAACATTATACCACAGCAGCAGATCAGGACACGGTCATGACAAAATGTGGCCATAGTCAAAGGCAAAAAATAACATATTTGAAGTCAGAATCTGGCAAATGATTTATTAATTATGCTTATGGGATAACATGAGCTTAATAAATATGAAATATATGTGGTTGTCTGCAAACAAGTATATATCATTGAGTTCATAAATTCAACATAACATCTTCTACTGCTAACCTGTATAAATTTAGAAGCACAATCTGTTCTATGCTACCTAGATTATACAATTTCATATATATTTCTTATTATATATTTATCTTGATTGTCATTTTTATGCTCTGATTCCCAAGACCAAAGTTATTAAATCCTTAGTGAAACTGCATAAAAGGGATTAGTCCTTCACACGTGCACACACACACACACACACACTCCATGACAAAAGCTTCTTTTCTGCTTTCTCTTTGTTTAATGATACGCCAACAAGAGTTTAGAAACGTCTTGGAATTGTAAACAGAAGTCATGATTCAGGGAATTCTAACATTACAGAATCTCCTGCTTTAGGGCAGTGGCAACTTTTCCTAGTGGTCTCAATAGTTAGTATTTTAGGCTGTATGACATGTACGATGTGTCATAACTACTCAGTTCTCTCTTAGTATAAAAGTAGCATAGCCAATACCTAACAAGTGGGTGTAGCTGTGTTTGAATAAAATGCCATTTACAGAAAGAGCGGAGAGTTGGAGCTGAGATCCTCAATATGCAGACCCTAGTTCTAGCCTAAATTAAAACACATGATGGGGCATCTGGGTGGCTCAGTTGGTTAAGTGTCCAACTTCAGCTCAGGTCAGGGCCTCACAGTTCGTGAGTTTGAGTCTGGCGTCGGGCGCTTTGCTCACAGCTCAGAGCCTGGAGCCTGCTTTCGGATTCTGTGTCTCCCTCTCCCTCTGCCCCGCCTCAGATAAATAAACATAAAAAAACATGTTGCACACTCAACCAATTGAACCATCCAGGTATCCCTTATTTTTATTTTTTCATTTTATTTATTTTGAGAGAGAGAGAAAGCGAAAAAGAGAGGAAAAGTGGGAGAGGGGCAGAAAGATGAGGAGAGAGAATTCCAAGCAGGCTTCATGCTGTCAGTGCAAAGCCTGATGTGGGACTCGATCTCACGTTCCTAGGATCATGACCTGAGCCGAAAGAAATCAAGTCAGACGCTTAACTGACTGAGCCACGCAGGCGCCTCTACAGGTCGGCTTAAATTTACTTTTAATGAGTTTAGTTTTATTAATTGATGTCTTTACATACCCATCTGTAAATATACATTTTTATTTAGTAGATATTGTATTAGGAGACATAAGATTTTTCCTGCTTCCATTATTGAACAACTCTCTCAAACTTGATAAACTTTTGTTTCCTCATCTCTAAGTTTTAAGGATTGAGTCATATGATTTATAGACCACTTTTTATCTCTCAAATCCTATATAATTTTCCATCAACTTTCTGCCTTAAGATCACTGCATGTAAGAGGTAATAGTTTGAACTCAAAGAATGATTTGAGGTCTTGCCTCCAACACTTAATAACTATGGGTTTTTATATAAAAATAATAAATGACTCTCACACATCTGTAAAACTCGAGTAATATGATTTATTATTTTAGATATGACTACAGTAGTAGGGTTATATAACCAAGAGCCTGATGAAGCCTGACTGTATCTATGTTAGATAGATATTATCTGGATTATATTGTGTCTGTATTATATTGTTGATTTCTATAATGTTGCTCTCTTCTTGCATGACCTAGATATCCCTCTTAGTATATAGATTTTGACTCGAAGTATCTAAATTTCACATAGGGAAAATGTAAACAGAAATATATTTATTTGCAGTTAGAAATCATAGAAACTTGAATATCTGAAGTTCATACCTTATTTCAATATTTTGCTAACATCTGCTGACTTAGTAACCCAACTGAAAATTAGATAAATTTAATTATGCCTAAAAAGATTTTGAATTATCTCAGATGTTCATTTCAGATTATTTGTGTTTTATTATTCCACATTTCTTTATTCAGAATTTCTCCTGGGGCACCTGGGTGGCTCAGTCGGTTAAGCGTCCGTCTTCAGCTCAGGTCAAGATCTTACGGTTCGTGAGTTCGGCCCCACCTCGGGCTCTGTGCTGACAGCTTAGGGCCTGCAGCCTGCTTCTGATTCTGTGTCTCCATCCCCTCAGCTCCTCCTCTGATCACACTCTGTCTTTCTTTCAAAAACAAATAAAGATTAAAAAAAAAAAAGAATATCTCCTGGGTCCCCTGGGTGGCTTAGTTGGTTGAGCATCTGACTCTTGATTTTGTCTCAGGTCATGATCTCATGGTCCTAGGATTGAGCCTTGCATCAAGCTGTGTTCTGAGCTTTGGGCTTGCTTTGGATTCTCTCTCTCTCCCTCTCTCTCTGCACCTCCTCCACTTGTGCTCATTCTCTCCCTCTCTCGCTAAATAAATAAATAAATAAATAAATAAACAGCCAAAAAGGTTGGTTGAACTTTTCCCTACTATATTTTAAGTTTGCAAAAGAAATTGGAATAGCATCATCCACTCGGCAGGATTCTATTTCCTTCACAACAGTGCTGTGATGTTCACAAAGATCTACATCAACGTTCCCCCACCCTCCGTAATTATTTTATCTTCTCTTAGTAAGTTTTTTCTTCCCTCTTTTTTATGTGTTTTTAAATTATTTTCATCAAAACACTTCTTTAAAACATAGGCCAACAAGGCAAGGTGAACAACAACAAAATAATTAACACTTACCATTTATTGTGTAGACTAGTATATTTATGATTATTTTCTTCCACCATGAGCCGATGGCAATCTTTTCAAATATTTAGTGGAAAAGCTTACTGTCTTTTGGAATGGACAAGAAACACTACATAGAATTGTTATGAGATAAATAAAATGAGAGAATGCAAATAACATTGTTTCATAGACTAGAAAGCACATTGAAAATAAGGTCTATTACCATAAGTGTATATCATAACCAAAGAAAGTTCTGAGTTTGCATAAACTCAAGTCAGAACCAACCACTATACCCACTATTGGGTTAGTGTGATTGCTACTGCAAAATGGTAATGAAAATCATGGCATCCTAATACAGAATACATAGCTTATTATTTGAATGAAGTGGCCATAAACTACATGTAATAAAAATACAATATTATCTAACACAGCGAAACCAAAACTTCCTAGAAGTTAAACTTTAAAATATCAATTAGCAATATTTGCCTTACAAGGTACATTTGGGTGTAATGTGGTGGCACTTTTGTATTTTAGCCTCACATCCACACAATTAGGCCAATTAATTATTGTTACTTTGTCACTTTTGAGTAAGATATAATATCCAATCAACGATTCATTCAGAAAACAAAGAAATAGGAGTTAGGGAAAATAAGAAGCAAGAGATGAATGGTTAGAAAAATCAATTTGGCTGAATCAGTCATCCCCTTCCTAATAACCCTTCAGTACTATGTAGACCCTTGCTAAAGAAAATGTTTCAAAAAAAATGTAAAAACAAAACCAAAAGTTTATTATTTGACATATAATAATTATAGACATTACTTATATACTGTTGTTTATAACACGGTAAGAAAAGAATGCACATACACACACATACATTTTTAAATCCTGATAGAAACAACATATTCTACTATGATACTATTTTACATACAGGAAAACTAAAATACAGAAAGGTAAAGTAACTTGTTCTTGAACAGCACAAAAATTTGAGTCTAAGAAATTTGGTTGCCTGGTTCATAATCTTAAATACCATATTATAGTGGTTTTCAGAATATTCATAAAAAGACCCTTTAAAATCACCAGTTCCCTTCTTTCTTTGAAGTCCCTATCATAACAACTGTTTGAACTCCATTGACTTTTTGCTGTTTAAATATAAGGTCTTTGAAAATAAGAAGGGCATTATTTTAATCTTCATATGCCAAATACCTAATGTTTTATCTACTGGCATATAATTAGTTTTAAATAAATGTTTACTAAGAAAATGAATTATTCTTTCAAATTGGTATGTATTTACTACCTTCTCAACCCCATCTTAATATGTCTTTCTGGTTATTTATCAAAGGTTTGATTCAAATTTCCATGCCAAACTTATCATTACTAAATATCTTGTGGGATCACATGTAGAACTTATGTTCTTAATTTTCTTCAGAATTCTGCCTATATTTCTACAATGGTACTTTTACATTGTATTGTTTTTTTTTATTTTTGCGTATCTTTATCCCCATTGATTTTCTTCAGAGTAGGTATATCATTTATTGTTGTACACCCAGTGCCTAACAAAGTTTTTAATATGGAATAGTTGTAACCACCTAAAATATTCTGCAGCTTGAAAGATAGTAGTTTCGGGGTGCCTGGGTGGCTTAGTCAGTTACGCATCCTATTTTGGCTCAGGTCATGTTCTCACGGTTGGTGGGTTCGAACCCCTGGTGGGCTTCTGTGCTGACAGCTCAGACACTGGAACCTGCTTCCGATTCTATACCTGCCTTTCTCTCTGCCCCTCCCCTACTCATGCTCTGTTTCTCTCTGTCTCAAAAATAAATAAATATAAACAAAATTTTTTTAAAGACAGTAATGTCTCTATTTTATTTGTCTTCTAATGTTAAGGGACATAATATAGTACTGGGTTGGTTCAGAATCTATATTTTAAGTAATTAAATCCATTCTAAGATATGTAATTATTTCCAATATGTAAATAATGTAAAGGGATAATCTTAGAATACAGGAAAGAGAATAAATTCTAAAATAGACTGTATGTCATAATGATTTTGGCAGTGTGATTCGGTAGCAGAAAGAATAGGTTTGTAACCATAATTGTGATGAGACCTGCCATTTGCGAATTATGCCCTTGGTCGTCACCATATTGCTTAGACTTAGTTTTGCATTTTGTAGATAACTGTGCATATTTACAAGGCTGTTTTAAGGATGAAATGAAATATATGTGAAAGAGATTTGTAAAATGTCAGTGCAGTACATAAGTTTGTCTAAAACTGTATAAAGTATAAGACCCTGAGCTGCCACAGTCTCAATGCATACACTGAAATTGTGATTTTAAACATTTTTGACTGTGAACTACAGTTTTTATGTGCATTATAGTTTTACATTTTAATAATAATATTAAATGTATATTTGGACTAATATATGTGCATGTATATGATCTATCTATATATTTATACATGAAAGTGCTCTTTTTCTTGCATAAAAATAAGAATTCTTATTACTTTTTTTTTTTTTACAAAAAAATCTTTTGTTTGACTGGGATGAACTCTTGATTTATTCTGTTTTGGTCTATTCTAGTCTATCAATTTTTCATTTACAAATGCTCTTGAGACACCATTAAGTAACTGATTTTGTTACCCACAGATGAGTCAAGTCCTAGAGTTTGAAAACTACTGTGTGACAGTCCCACTTTTACTTTGTTGAAGACAACTAGTGATATTATGGGAAAGAAAGATTTCAATAAATTACTAAAATTATTTTGGTAGGCAATAAAGAAATTCACAAATATTCTGGTATTCCTCTATTTTAGAGAATCATGAAAAGTGAACTTTTTGGCAGTATTAGTAGATAGGCAAGATTATGAGTCTTATTTTGACTAAAAAATGTATAGGGACTCCTGGGTAGCTCAGTCAGTTAAGTGTCCAACTCGATCTCGGCTCAGGTCATGATCTCTCGGTTTGTGGGATGGAGCCCCACGTCCGGCTCTGTGCTGACAGTGCAGATCCTGCTTGGAATTCTGTTTCCTTTTCTCTCTGCCCTTCCCTTGCTCTCTCTCTCTCTCTCTCTCTCTCTCTCAAAATAAATAAACTTAAAAATAATATGTACATAGGGGTGCCTGGGTGGCTCAGTTGGTTAAACGTCCAACTTCAGCTCAGGTCATGATCTATCGCTTTGTGAGTTTGGGCCCCTAGTCAGGCTCTGTGCTGACAGCTCAGAGCCTGGAACCTCCTTCAGATTCTGTGTCTCACTTTCTCTCTGCTCCTCCCCACTTGCACTCTGTCTCTTTCTCTCAAGAATAAATTAACATTAATTTTTTTAAATATATAGATAAAGTGAAAACATAAGAGAAATGAAAAATAATATGAGAAGTGATACACTTCACTTCCAGATAGAAGCACTAAGAAACTATAAAATTTCCACTTTCTTCTTTACTGCATGGTGAGTCTCCATGTTCTCTATGACGTAGCTCTGTCAGCTTTGGTCTCAGAGTGACAAGACATGGTCACAGCATCAGATGGCTTGCACAGGGCATGTAATATGAGTGAGGAATAAGCATATCTTATCCCGACTGGTAAAGAAATAAAGGCCGTGTCATGTGGATGTAACAAACCCAAAGTCACTTCACTTGGCTTGATATTCAAGTAGATGTAACCAAATAAACTGTTATTGAGATTTGAAATAATGGAAATAATAATAGCGGTACAGGTAATTCTGCAGAAACGTGGAAGGCAGATCATCTATTTAATAGACTAGTAGCACTAGAACACAGAGTTGGAGGTTAGAATGTTTGTAGGTTCTGTTCCTTGCTGTTGCTTCATTTGCTGTTAGTCATCCTGGAAACAGGAACAAAAGAAAAGAGAGAGAATACATAAATTCAGAAAACGCAGCCTTCCAAGAGGCAACTGCTTTTCAGCCCCAAAGGGAAATGGTAAGGCTGAGTAAATCTTTAACAAAACAGCAATCTAATTCTGCCTTCAGGTATAAATCGAAACAAAGATATGGTTGTCAAAGCCATTGGGAAATCTCAGAATAAAACCAATTGAGGATCGGCCACCTCCGAGAGTTAATTTTATGTGCCTAATTGCCTGGGCCATGGAATGCCTAGATATTTGGCCAAATGTTATTCTGGATGTTTCTGTGATGGTGTTTTTGAATGAGATTAACATTAAAAAAATTTTTAAGTTTTTATTTATTTTGAGAAAGAGAGAGAGAGGGAGAGCAGGAGAAGGGTAGAGAAAGTTTGAAAAAGAATCCCAAGCAAGCTCCAGAGCAATCGACACAGAGTCTGACATGACCTGAGCATAAATTAAGAGTTGGATGGTTAACTGACTGAGCTGCCAGGTGACCCAAGTAAGATTAACATTTTAAACCATAGATTGAGTAAAGTGAATTTCCTTCCTTAATTTACATGGTCCTTGTCCAATCAGTTAAAGGTCTGAATAAAGCAAAAAGCTGACCATCCCTTTAGGAAGAGAAAGTTGTTCCTGTCTCACTGCTGCCTCTGAACTGGAACGTCAGTGTTTTTTCTGCCTTAGGACTTCAACTGAAACATCAGCTTTTCTTGAGTCTGGAGGCTGCCTGCCTTCACATGAGAATCATATCATTGGCTCTTCTGGTTTTGACCTCCAGACTTTACGTGCAGTTAAACCATCAACTCTGCTGTGCCCCAGCCTGCTCACTGCAAATGTACCCTGTAGATCATGCTATTAATTCTGTTTCGCCGGAGAATCCTAACATGCTATCCAATCATTTCAACAGGAAAGCATTCTCAAGGAAAACAGATTAAACTTTTACTGCTTGACAGTAAACTTTTCTTTTACTGCTTGACAGTTTCAAGATGCAAGCAATTTATATGAAGGGGGGCCCATGGATACAAGAAACAACGAACAATTATACTTGGCACAAAGGAAGGAGATAAAGACTAAATTTCAGTTAGAAATTGGTCTGGGGACACTTGGGTGGCTCAGTTGATTAAGCATCCAACTCCTTATCTCAGCTCATGTCTTCATCTCAGTGTAGTGAGTTCAAGCCTGACATTGGCTTCCATGCTGGGTGTGAAGGCTACTAAGAAAGAAAGAAAGAAAGAAAGAAAGAAAGAAAGAAAGAAAGAAAGAAAGAAAGAAAGAAAGAGAAAAAAATACAGAAAGAAGAAAGAAAGAAAGAAAGAAAGAAAGAAAGAAAGAAAGAAAGAAAGAAGAAAGAAAGAAAGAAAAAGAAAGAAAGAAACTGGTTTGTTTTTTCACCTAGTCTTATAATCCCATTTCACTTCCAAGAGCTGTTGATATTCTGACTGTGGGGAGAAAAAGTGAAAGGTAATTGTGAAGGAAATAGTTGCTATGGGTCCTTATAAAGATTTGGGTAATCAGAAAGTCCATTATTTTACTACTGTCTACAGATGTAATGATCATAACTTTGAAGATTCCAAGTTTAAGACATGTTTTGCATTAATATACAGTGCATGAGTATTCCCGACTTAGCAGGAGATGCTCTATGTAAAGGATGGGCAAGCTGTATCAAGTTGCTGGCCATCATATCTTCTTCATTAATTATTTATGACACCTTGGAAAAGTCTTAATTTCTCTTTATGTGTTTGACATAACAGATCTATAAAGGTAGATATTAGATTAATTGTTGATATTTCTTGCTGCCGTTCAGTGTCTATATATTTTTAAATTTTTACTGCGTGTGCAAATTTGCATATGCAAATTTGTAAACAAATTGTCCACCCATTCCCTGTTCATGAACTTCTTGAGATGACTTTCAAATGTTTATCATTATATACATATTTTTTAAATATGAAATTTAGATAAAACCTTACTATACTTACTACAGTAAGGAAGGACTCTGCATTGCATACTATATATACCATACATAATATTGCATAGCATAACAGAGTTATAATATCATCTTAAAGCGGAAAATGAAAGGGAGGGTGTTTTATAAGGTTTTAGGGCCTGGAATGTTTGATTTTAATTTTTCTTTTGTACATTTATTTATTTTGAGAGACAGAGTGAGACAGAGTGGGAGCAGGGGAGGGGCAGAGAGAGAGGGAGACACAGAATCCGAAACAGGCTCCAGACTCCAAGCTGTCAGCACAGAGCCCAAAGTGGGGCTTGAACCCATGAACCATCATGACCTGAGCCGAAGTCGGACACTTAACTGACTGAGCCACCCAGGTGCCCCTGGAATGGTTGATTTTAAATCAGGTTTTGCAAGGTGGGGGATCTGAAAGAGACTATACAAAGTTTGTGTCATAATAGCTTTGGTGACAGAGTGAAGAAAGAGCTTTCACGATAATCTTTATCAACAAAACTCATCAAGGGACATCTGTGTTGACTGTTTAATCCTCAAAAAACAATACCATAGTATGTTGATCAAACAAAATATAGTTTGTTAAACTGAAAATAGTAAAATGGGATATCAAATCGACTCTCTTAATAGGGTGTCAAAATGGAAAATTTGGGCAGCATGCATTTAGAGCTTTAGACCTTGGGCTAGGAGATTGTGAGATAGGTCTTCCAAATTTGAGAAATTGTGATAACTGGATCGTTTATAACATCATAGCTTTGGATTATAACACACAGCATAGCGAGGACCATGAAGCAAGTCCTGATTAGCAAACTGTTACTCTTGATAAGTAAGCTGTTTAGTTAATTGATGTGAGTTCATTGTATCCCCTAAAAAGTTGTACTGGAGGGATTCCTGAGTGGCTCAGTCCGTTGAGTTATGTGACTTGGCTCCAGTCATGATCTCATGTTTCTTGAGTTTGAGCCCCACGTCGGGCTCTGTGCTGACAGCTCAGAGCCTGGAGCCTGCTTTGGATTCTGTGTGTGTGTCTCTCTCTCTGCACCTCCCCCCTCACACTCTGTGCCTCTCTCTCTGTTTTAAAAATAAAACATTTAAAAAATGTAAAATAATAATAAATAAAAAGTTGTACTGAAGTTCTAACATCCAGTACCTGTCAAGGTGACTTATTAGGAAATAGGGTCTTTGCAAGTGCAATTAATTAAGATGGGGTCATATTGGAATAAGGTAGGCCCTAATCCAGTGTTCGTGTAAAAAGAGAGAATAGAACAGAGTACACAGACACACAGAGAAAATATCCTGTGACAAATTGAGGCAGAAGTTGGAGTTCTTTTTTTTTTGTTCTTTGAGAGAGAAAGTATGTATGTGTGGGGGAATGGCAGAGGGAGAGAGAGAGAATCTTTAAAAAATATTTTTTAATGTTTATTTATTTTTGAGAGAGAGAGAGAGAGACAGAGCTCGAGTGGGAAGGGGCAAGGAGAGAGGGGAGACACAGAATCTGAAGCAGACTCCAGGCTCTGAGTTGCCTGCACGGAGCCCAATGCAGGACTCAAACCCATAAACTGTGGGATCATGACCTGAGCCACATTCAGACACTTAAGTGACTTAGCCACCCAGGCACCTCAGAGAGAGAGAGAATCTCAAGCAGGTTCAGCACAGAGCCAGACATGAGGCTTGATCCCATAACCTGGGGATCATGACCTGAGTGGAAATCAAGAGTTGGGTGCTTAACCAACTGAGCCATCAGGTGCCCCCAAATTGGAGTTCTTCAAATTAGCATTTTAAAACCAAGGAACACCATGAATTTCCAATAATTACCAGAAGAATAAAGACTCAAGAAAGTAACTTTACCTACAGCCTTCAGAGCAAGCATGGCCTTGTTCGATTTTGGATTTCTGATCTCCAAAACTTTGAGACAATAAATTTCTATGCCAATTTGTGGCAATTTGTTATGGCAGCCCTATGATATTAACACTTGAATTGAGTCTTCTCTTCTAGGAAAAGCTATGTCTTAGAGAAAGCAGCTAATTTATTTATTTTTCTTGTTTCCAAACTGTTTAACATAGATGGGGAAGTATGTCAACTCCCAGTGTTGTTTCACATAGGAGATATCTATTATGCTAGTTTAAATTATCAGCTGCTCCACTTTTTTTTTTTATCACAATCAAAATTTAATTTTCTGACTGATAGAGTAGTATGTTTATAAATCAAACACATAAGGGCGTGTTTACAAGATCTGATATAAGTGCGTATCACATATTAGATTATATACAATGTGCATGGTAGCTAGATGGATCTATTTAGATATATTAATCAAGAATTCAAAAATCAAAACACATTTCTATTTCAAATATTCATGATATTAATGAAATAATATATGACTGTCTTATCTAAACATATCCATTTTATTTCTATAAAGAATAAATAAATGCATAACTTTAGATGATATAACTGGAAATAAATATAATCCTTAACGTACATCCATGTTCTAAAATAACTGTACAAAAGAGACATACACTGGTTGACAAATATTGCACCTTGGGTATTCAGTTATAATAACAACTTGAACCAGGGATTGGCATAAACCTGAACCAGGATTGGTACTTCACTCAAAATCAGCCATTGAAAACTGGGAAATCTCCAAAGATAAGTCGGCTTTCAACATTCTCTCTAATAAGAGTCCTTTCTGATAGATTCATGGAAAGAACAAGCACAGGTGGTACATGGTACAATTCTAAAGAAACACACAGGAAAAATAGAATAAAGAGGCTATGATATAGATGGAAGGAAAGTGAATTTATGCTCCAGTGTTCCAAGAAAGAAATGCACAGATGACAAGTCACTAATGTGCTGCTAGGGAAGATCACTAGAGTAGGGACAATGAATGGGTCCTTAGGAGGGGCAATGTTATGTTAGAGGTGAAATATATTATAGTTCTAGTATAAATGTATAAATATAAACAAATATATATATATATGTAGTTATAGTTATATAGTTCACATATACATACGTATATATGTGTGGTATAATATATATTCTCCACTTTCTTTATTATATATAATAAATATATATTCTTTTTAATTTCAGAGGGAGAGAGAGAGCATGTGCAAGAACAGGAGAGAGAGCCAGAAGGAGAGAGAGAGAACCCTAGGCAAGCTTCTTGCTCAGCATGAAGCCTGACATGAGATTGGACACCATCACCCTGGGATCGTGACCTGAGCCAAAATCAAGAGTTGGAGGCCTACCAACTGAGCCACCCAGCGCCCCTGTTCTAGTTTCTATATTAATGACAGTCTGTACGGCACAGGGTTTTATTCTCTCTCTCTCTCTTCCTCTCATTCTTTCTCTTCCCCATTATATGAAGATTCAGTTAAGAAGTAAATGTGACCATGTTTTTGATTCTTGAAAAAGGAGGAGCCACAAGTGGGGAAATTTTAAATTGTATGAACAGATTAAATATAAACCCATGAACTTGTAGTGAGCTTTAATGAAGCAAATAATGTTTTACCAAAATTCCAAAGATATGATTGACTAATTAGATTTGAAGATCAATTTGACAATGTAATGTGACATATGGTAGCTAACTTGTGGTGAATATAATATAATGTATAAACTTGTCAAATCACTAAGTTGTATACATGAAACTAATGTAACATTATGTGTCAACTATACTCAAAAGAAGTTACTATTAACCTAAGGAAAAAAAGTCCAATTCCCAAAAATATAAACATAGTCGTATTTTGGAAATAAGAGAAGTACTAGTATTACTGTGGATTACTGTGTAGATGTTTCACATCTATATTTGCTAAAAGAAAAGAAAACAAACAACAACAACAACAAAACCACACAGGCACCTATACCTCAACTTTCAAAAAGTGGTGGGTGTGGCGATAAAGGGAGAAGGTTGGAAGAAGGGATGATGATAGTGTGTGACAGCGTTGATTTCATTAAGTTTGGTAATTGAGAATAAATGAATCTTGGTGTGGTAGCCATGGTTGGAATAAAATCCAGAGAAAACCACAATACCTTTGAGGTTGTAAAATGACCCATTAATTGACCCCTACTTCTGTCTTGGCTTTTCTGTCCTCTCCTTCCTGATCCAGTTTCCCAACTTCTTTTTCACTCTCTACTGTGTCCTGAGGGCTCAAATGTAGACTTCATCAACAGGATACTTTGTTTTCTGGCTTTCCGTTGGTTTTGGCAAGAAATCAGAAGGGAAGAGTATGAGTTTGTTCCATTTTTCCCTTCATTTTTGTTCTATGTTACCACTTGGCACTGAATATGACAAAGTCACTGTCAGGGAAGCTTCCCACACACTCACCTCTCAAGTTCATTAACCAATCTTTGTCTGATTCTGAGACCCAAGATAATAGGATGGTAATAGAAGTGTGCTATCCCTAGCCCTAGAATATTGTCTTGTTTCTGTTTTTCTACATTCTACCCACATGTCTATAAACAATCCCTTTGTTAATTTCTTTCCTCAAATCCCTTCCCAACTTTACTGAGGAGTAATTGCCAATTTATTTCTACATATTTAAAATATACAATGTAATGGTATGATATATATGATATATATCACATATATATATATCATATATATCACATATATTGAGGAATAATTACTAAGGTCAAGTTAATTGACACATCTACACCTCCATAGTTAACTCTTTTGGGAGGGGGTGGTGGGAATGTTCAAGATCTACTCAGCAATTTTCCAGTATACAACATTTTATCCTTAACTATAGCCACCAATCTGTACATTAGATCCTCTGAACTTACTCTTCTTAACCATCTGCTTCTTGCTGGACCCTGACTAGCACAACATCTTGAGATGCTTAGTTATAAATTCCACAAAAATTTTGGAGTTTTCATTTAAAGGGATAAGGAAATTCAAAGGGCAAAACTGTAGAAAATACAGGAAAACTTGAAACATCCATGAAACATGTTTTTGTTGTAATTTTTATTTGTAATATAAGTACCATTCCAAATGTAAAGATATTCCTGAAGCGAACATTTTGTTTAGAAAGAGAACAGAGGGGAAAGGCAGGAAAAAATAAAATAAGATAAAAAACAGAGAGGGAGGCAAACCACAAGAGACTCTTAAATAAAGAGAACAAACTGAGGGTTGCTGGAGGAGAGGTGGGTGGGGGATGGCCTAAATGGGTGACGGGCATTAAGGAGAGCATTTGTATTTTGAATACTGGGTGTTATATGTAAGTGATGAATCACTAAATTCTACTCCTGAACCCATTATTACACTATAATTTAACTAACTTGAATTGAAATGAAATCTTGGAAAGATTAAATAAATAAAAAAAAATAATAAAGTATACATACCTTTTAAGCAAACCAAAAATAAAAAAAAAAAGAAGAAAGAAAGAAAGGAAGAAAGAAAGAAAGAAAGAAAGAAAGCATTATCTTTCGTTTCCAAGGATACTAGTTTACTTGGCTGAAAGTCTATTTATAAAAAATGTATTTTGCTTTCCAACCTACCTTCTCCTCTTACCATTGAGATTTTTCATCTACTGTTTTATTCATTCTACAGGCATTTCTAGACCCAGCCATGAGAGCCACACATATTTACTTTCTCCTTGCTGAGAACAAGAGTCACTGCAAAACTGTTGTGGTTGGTCATTGCTTAACACAACCACATTTCAATACCTGAAGTAGGTACTACCGAGAGCTGATAGAGAATGGAATATTTCAGTACTATATATATACATACATATATATATGTATGCATGTATATATATTCACCAAAGGAAATAGTAAAGAAATATGGTAAATAGATCTAAATGATTGATACAAAATTTTCCTTTGCATTAATTTTCCAGCATTTTTTTCAAGATGAAATTGACACGTGACTACCTACAGTTACAAAATTTCAGAACTAACTAAATCTCAGAACTAAAAATTTCAGAAAAATAATCACTCTGTCAGACACATAAAGAAAAGTGAAATATGTTTTCCAAGATCTCATGGACAATTAACGAAGATATGATTGGCGGCATTGTGACACCACTTCTCCACCTTTTGGGTAGATCGTTTTGTGCTTTCCTTAATTAACGTCGTGAATATAGATACTTACGCGAGACATTGCTCACTTCCATAGCATGGCTTTCTTCAGTCGCCACGTCGATTGTGACAGAAGATTTATCAGGCCTAAATCTTCTAAATGAATCATTGGAATAAATATTCCAGAAGTTTAACTGATCAAGTTTTTCTGTTTTTGTTTGTTTGTTTTGTTTTTGTTTTTTAAGAATGTAGCAACTAAAATATGGGTCAGCAGGAAAAAAACTCGTTACAATTTTTTAGTTATACATTTTTCATTTACTTATTAAAAATGTACCAAATACTATGTGCCTAATACAGATTTAGATGCTTTGGGTAGGACATGGAAGAGGGAAATTGAGATAATTTCAGATAGTGATAAGTGAACTGAAGAAATTAAAATGTTAACGAGTATCAGCAAAACCAGTCAAGGAATGTTAGTGTCATCAGGTAAAGCATCTCTTGTTATGTGACAATTGAGCGGAAACATAATTACTGAGACCCTCAGTAGTCAGAAAATTGAAATAACAAGAACAAAGATTCTGTGGTGAACACAAAGAAAAGTAATAACAGGTACAAGAACAAAATCTTGGTGTAGCTTGAAAACTTCAGTAAAGACAATGTGGGTGCAGCAGATTTGAAGAAAAGAGATCACTTTACCGAGGCCATGTTAAGGTACATGGGTGTTATTCCAAGAAAAGACGGCAAATGTTTGGAGTTTTTTATTTTATTTCCTTTAAAAAAAAATTAGGGTCGAAGAATACATGATTTGGGAGCTAAGAAGATTGCACTTTTGTTCTAACCTTGAAATTAAAAAAAAAAGTCTTTCAGACAATAGAATTCTCAAATAGGTGACAATTCTCAAATAACTTAAATATTCTGATATATCAAAATGGTTGATAAACTTATAAAAGAGTTGTATTAGTCCTCAGGAAGATTGAAATTCCAGTGAATGTGGCATGACCTATATTGAGAAACATGGCATATGGGATGGTAAACTGGTACAGTCAGTATGTAAAGCTACCAGTGTCCATCAAAACTTTGCATTTGTATAAACTATACCTTTGTAAAATGCTACTCATAGGTTGCCATCAACAGAAATGAGCACTTTGATACAGTGGTGGACATATTCAAGAATATTCAAAGAAGCTCCATCCATAATTAGCCCCTACTGAGAAACTACCTCAATGCCCATCAACAGAAAGTAGATGCCTACATTTTGCTATAATTAACACAATAAAAATTAAGTATTCTAGAAGTATACTCAACACATTTGGATGACTCTTACAAACACATAGTTGAGGGAAGGAAACCAGATGCTAAATTACATTGTTGTTTACCTTTATGCAAAGTTCAAAGACAAAATTAACGTGTGCTGATAGACATGGGTGATCTTTTGGTTGTGACATTAACTATTTCTGTGGTCCTGCTATATTCTATTTCTTTTTTTTTTTATTTACTTATGTTGAGAGAGACAGGGAGAGTGTGAGTGGAGGAAGGACAGAGAGAGAGAGGGAGAATCTCAAGAAGGTTCCGTGCAGAACCCCACTCGGGATTCGAACTCACAAATCTTGAGATCATGACCTGGGCTGAAATCAATAGACCTGCTTTACTGACCGAGCCACCCAGGTGTCCCTCTATTCTATTTCTTGTATGGAAAGTGGCTCTGTGAATACATACATTCCAAAAAAATACCAGTTTCTACACCTACAATTTATAATGTTTTTATTTCAGTAAAATGATGGGCAAAATATCAGTATGATCAGTACAAATTTTATGTGGTGAAAGACTGGAAGTGTTGAGAATGGAAAGAAGACATTTTTTAAATGTTGGAATAACTACGGTGGCTTGCACTAGGTTCAGGGGGGATAGGGTAGTTGGATTAATACATTTTGGAAGCAACAGCTGTATTACATGTTAGGCTAAATATAATTGTAAAACTGAGTTCAGATATTATTTACTGATACATACAAAAAATCTTAAGAATAAAATAAAGGACATAGAGATAGGGATTTAAGTTAAGAAAAGTTTGTTTTATAAATAAAACATATCTGAGTTTTATAGAAAAATATTGCCCCATCCTTTCAATTAATTTATTTCAAGTATTTTTTATTATGTTTAAGGTTTTAGAAAAAAAATACTAACTTAGTACATATAATTTCTTCAATTGTTTTATTTACCTAATAACTAGTTTAAGAAGATTATAACCTAAATTCTCTCTCCCCTTTTCAATATAACATTTTAACTTTTCTTACCATCTCTTCTATGAATTGTCCTCCAAGGGCAAGTTAATATAGCTCAACGCTCCAGATTTTCCACTTTTGGAACAAAGGAGAAAGGAACAATAGTTTAATAATCTAGTGGCTAGATTTATACTACAAAAACACTGGGAATCATCCTGCTGGAGAAATGCCTGAAAGATTGTCATAGAATGTTAACAAAGAGAAATGCAGCAGTTTTCCTTTCTCTTCAATCCATTCTTTGCCCTCCTCTGGCCCCATGACTAGCAGCCCTAAGCAGGTAACACTCTGGTATGTCTGTATTAGTTTCCTACTGCTGGGGAAAAAAAAATTACAATAAGCCTAGTGACTTCAAAAAACACAAATTCATTAACTCAAAGATTCTGTAGGCAAGGTGTCTAAAGTTACTAGAACTTGGTTAGAAGCCAAGTCACAGTCCTTGCCCATACTCAAATAGAGGGGATCACATAAGGGCTTGAACACGAGGGAACTTGGATTATGGGAGTCACTCTAAGAGATTGTCTACCCTAGTCCACTCTCTAGCCTCCAATGACTCACCTCTGTCCCACACATAAAATACTTTTGCCCTCCTTCTCCCAAGTGCCAGCAAGAGTTTTAGTCCAATATATCACCTTCTCAAAGTCTACACCTCATCACTGAGATTGCAGATAAGTAGTATTATCAGTCTGCTTTTTTTTTCAATAGAATTTGGGAGTGTTTGACCATCTCCTTCTAGTTGTACTTTGACACTTCCAGTCCCAACTGACAATGTTTCTGCTGAAATATTTTTCTCAGGAACTTTGCATATCTCCCACGGAACTAACTCAGGTTCATTTTTTTTTTTACACAAAATCCATTTTAAGAGGTCATTTTAAAATAGCCTGAACTGGTTGAGGGGCATTCCTTTTCTTTCCTAGGGATACTATGGTTTGATTGAGAGGTTCTGTGAGGCATACCCTCGATCTCCTAAAAGAAAACTTTTCATTCCCTTCCCCTATGTTCATCAGTTGTGTTTCTTAAATTCCACATATAAGTGAAATCATATGGTTACTTCTCTGACTGACTTATTTTGCTTAGCATAATACACTCTAGTTCCATCCACATTGTTGCAAATGAGCTAAATGGGTGATGGGCATTAAGGAGAGCACTTGTAATGAGCACTGGGTGTTATATGTAATGATGAATCACTAGATTCTACTCCTTAAACCAATGCTACACTATATGTTAAGTAACTTGAATTCAAATAACATCTTGGAAAAAAAAAAGAAAACTTTTCAATCTCACTTTTCAGTCTTTCTTATGATTTAGAAAAAAGTTTACACTATCACACTTCTTTTTTTCCTAGACATGGTTTCTTGACAGTGTTAAGAAGCCATTTTTAAATTTTAGCATCTTTTCCCATTGGAAGAGTGAGAATGTCCCAAGTTATTACATCCTGGTTGTTATTGTGCTTGTTTAACACATCTTGCTGCAATTTATCTCACTTCTGTTGAGTTTTGCTATAAGTAGGAAAAAGAAACCAGGGAACATCTTCTGTACACTGCCTGGGCATCTCTTTAGCTAGGTCACCAAACTCATTAGCACATTTTCTACTTTCCACTTTATTATAGGCAAGAAAGTTGTTAAGTTTCACAAGTATGTAATAAGAATCCTCATTTTTCTTGTTTCAGTAGCATGCTCTTTATTTCCTTCTTGGCTTTCACCAGTAGCATGCTCCAAGTTCAGATTTCTACAGGGAGTGAGTTTTGTCTATCAAAGTCTTCAAAATTCTTCTAGCCCACATCTACTGCCAGTTTCAAAAGCCATTCCCACGTTTGTAGGTATTTGTTATGGCAATATCCCATACTCAGATATCTAGTTCCTCTGAAAAGCTGTAATCAAAATGTTGGCTAGGGATAGTTTCTCATCCGGAGGCTAAAATGAGTAGAATCTACTTACAGACCTGCATTGTGTTTACACTATTACTCGCTAGTTGTCTTCTGAAGGCCACCCTTAGCTCCTAGAGGCCACCTACAGTTTCTTGACATGTGGGCTTATAACATACCAAATTTTTTCATGAAAGGCTGCGAGGAAATCAAAGGTTTCATCAAAATGAATGCTACGTGTACATAATCAAATATATATATATATATATATATATTTTATATATATATATATTTTATATTATATATATATGATCACTTATCTCCTTTCACTTTTTCCATATTCTACTGATTATGATAGGTCCAATAAACATTCAAGTATAGGAGATCATGTACATATGTGAATAGCAGGAGGTGGGGATCATGGGTTTGCCCTGAGAGTGAAGTCTCCACAAAGTCCATCCTCAAATTTCTTTTGAACCCAGTCTTGATATTTGCTTAGAGATGAGAATTTCACATATATCATCTACTTACGTTCTTGTAATAGTGTCTAATTAGATGAATATTGTCATTCTGATTTCACATGTGAGAAAATGGAGGTGATTAATTTGCTGATGATAACAGAAGTAGTGATTCTATCTAATTTTGCATGCAGTAGGGTTTTTTTTTTTGCAAAAATCATTTCCTCATAACACTGCTTCCTGCCCCGCCTTTGCAATTCCCAAACAACCTACTTATCTTCTCATCTAAGAGAATGTGCAGTCATCAATGCATTCTAATTCATAGGACTATGTTAAGAATCAGCTCTTGAAGGAGACTTTCCACTGCTTTTATCTGTCAAATAGCTGCATTTCATTGATAAAATAACAAAATTCAGAAAGAGCAGGCAAGCAAGATTTCCTTGAAGATAAATAGAACCCAGTAGAACAGCTGGTTCCCAAAGATCAGGTCTTTGCCAGAGGCTCTCTGTATGCTTCCAATGATGGCAACCGTTTAGGATTTCTGAATTCCACTACTATAAACAAATATTACTCAGGCTTATTCTATATACTATATTCTATCCTGCTTTTTATCTTGGACATTCATAAATATTTGGAATATTTAAAAATTAAATTGTATTTAAATACAAATACTCATAAATTTTAACCTGATTATTCATAAATAATTACACAATATGTTATTAAACAGATACTTTACGGAGGACCATAGTTTGTCACTCTTTATAAAAAAGCCACCAACTATTACAATTAAAATTAAATGGTTTGCTAGAAGTGTGTCTACAGAGCAAGAAGCTTGATCTTCTCCACCATGTGTATTAGCTGTATCCTATGCTTCCCCTCTATACTCTCACAGTGTATCACAAGCTTGAGAAACAGAAGTATCTACAAGCTTCTGATTGAAGGAAAAAAACAACTGCTCCAAAATGAGTCATACAGAATTATAAAAATGACTCTGAAGGACAAAAACGCAGAAAACATACTTATCACCATAGTTTCTGTAAAATGTTTTCTCAGAAAAATGAGCTTATGACAAATAAACTCATTGCCCCTTAAAGATTATTTCTACTTTTCTTCTGCAATCATAGAAACTCTAGTTTTTCTGTTTGTTTTAACATCTTTACTGAGCTATAGTTCACAACCATAAGATTCACCCATTTAAAATACACAATTTTATATTTAAAAAAATTTGTTTTCACAGAGTTTTGCAACCATTGCTAGAAACTAAGTTTGGAACACTTTAATCACTTCAAAAATAAACCTTATCTTTTATCAGTTGAACTGTACTCCCACCATCCTAAACCCTAGGAAACCACTAATCTTTCTGTCTGCAGATTTGTCTATTCTGGAAATTTCTTGAAAATGGAGCAATACAATTTGATCTTTTATCATTGGTTTATTTCACTTACCATAATGGTTTTAAAATTTACCCAAATGTATTATTCATTCCTTTCTATTTTTTAATCCTTTCATTGTAAGGATAGACCACATTTTGTTTACCCAGATATCAGTGATGCACATTTGGGTTATTTCCATTTGTGGTCTGTAATAGTCAAGAAATTCTGCTATGAATAATCATACAGAAATTTTTGTGTGCACATATGTTTTCACTTCTCTTGGACACGTACTGCTATAGACTGAGTGTTTACATTCCCCAAAATTCATATGTTAAATCCTAAGACCAATGTGATGATATTCAGATATGAGGCCGTTGGGAGTGTTTAGGTCATGAAAGTGGAGACACAGTGAATAGAATTAAATGACCATATGAAAGAGGCCCCAAAGAGCTGCATTGTACTTTATGCCATATTAGGACAGTAAAAAGGCAGCCATCTATTAATGAGGAGCAAAGCTCTCAAAAACACTGAATCTGTCGGCACCTTGTTCTTGGACTGCCCTCATCCCACACTGTGAAAAATAAAATTGTGTTCTTTATGAACTATCTAGTGTATGCTGTGTTTTTTATAGCATTCTATATGGATTAAGACAGATATAGGTACCAGGAATGAGGTAATAAGTTATTCTTAGTGCTAGATTGATTACACTGAATTGTTTCCATTATTGGAAGGAGGGACATTTTGCCCTGATTGGAATAGACATGTGCTCTGGATATGAATATACCTTCTATGCGTACAAAGCTTCTTCCCAAACTACTATCTGTCCACTATCATGGTATTCCATACATCATTGCTTCTCATTGAGGTACTCACTTTATGGGGGAAAGAAAAGTGTGGCAATGGACCCATGTTCATTAAATTCAGTGATCTATAAACGTTCCTCCAAACCATAATGACATTCTAGAGGGAGAAATGTTTCCAACAGGAAACACAACAAGATTCCATTGCATTTGAAGTTAAGACTTCCACTCAGCCACTTTGCGTTCCTCATGCCTTTGAATTAGCAAGGAAATAAGGAAGTTAGAGTGTTGGCAAAGGTGATTCAACCTGTAGGGAAAATTTGACTACTACTCCACAAATAAAGTAAGGAGGAGGAAGCCTGGAATATAGGAGAGTCCTTAGAATGTCTCTTAGTATTACCCTGACCTAAGATTAAGGTTAATGGAAAACCATTAACGATCCAATCCAGGCAGATTAGTAATAGTCTAGACCCTTCAGGAATGAAGACTGGATCAAGTCACCAGGTAAAGAACCATAACTATCTGAGGTGATTGCTGAAGGCAAGGGGAATACAGAATGGGTAGTAGAAGAAGGTAGTTATAAATATGAGCTACAACCACGTCTAAAACAGAAATGAGGACTGTAATTATCATGAGTAGTTCATCTTAATTATGAAATCGTTTGTGTGTATATATACATTTATTAAGCAAATAGCCATTTTCTTTCCTCTCTTATTCTCTTACCCTGTAATATAAAATGCATCTACTTTATATCAGTATTGAAGTATCATTCATTTTACATCATAGCATTCAAGTTACAGGATATCAGGAGAAAAGTAAACATCTCAAGGACTTTACAACCTCTTTGGAGAAGGGGTTAGTGTGCTTTCAGCTGTACATAGGATAGTTGCATCATATTAGGTGGAATTATGATCTTGTCATTGCTTTTATTTGGAGATTAAGTATGGTTAGGGAAAATGCCAGTTTGACGGGGAGTGAATGTCTGATGATTAATTTTATGTGTTAACATGATTGGGCTATGGGATGCCAAGATAGCTGGTAAAACATTTCTGGGTGTGTCTGTGAGGAGGTTTCTGGAAGAGATTAGGGTTTGTATTAGTACAGTGAATAAAGTAGATTGCCCTCACCATTTTGTGTGGGCATCAATCCATTGAGGTCTTGAATAGAACAAAAGGTGGAGAAAGGGTGAATTTCTCTTCTGTTGAGCTGGGACATCCATATACTCCTGTTCTAGGACATTGGTGTTCCCAGTTTTTGGGGTTTTGGACTAAGACCAGGATTTATGCCATTGGTTCCTCTAGTTCTCATGCCTTCAGACTTATACCCCTGGTTTTGGAATTATACCACTGACTTTCTTTGTTCTCTAGATTGTAAACTGCAGGTCATGGAACTTCTCAATTTCTACAGTCGCCTGTGTCAATTCCTGTAATACTTACATTATTTATGGGTTCTGTTTCTCTGGAGAACATTCACTAATACATATACTTAGGAGCAGAATTACTGGGTCATATGGTAACTCTTACATTTTACATTATGAGACACTGCTGGTTTTTCAAAGCAGCTACATTATTTCATATTCCCACTGGCAATTAATAAAGGATTAACTATTACAATTTCAACAATCCTAAGCAAGACTTGTTATATTCCGTCTTTTTAATTAGAGTCATTCTAGTATGTATAAAGTGGTATCTCTTTGTAGTTTTTATCCTCATTTTCATAATGACTAATGATATTAAGCACCTTTTCATGTGCTTGTTCGCCATAAGTGTGCCTTCTTTGAAGACAAATCAAATTTTGTCTATTTTAAAAATAAGGTTGTTTGTATCTTAATATTATTGCATCATGAAAGTTCTTTATATATTTTAGATGTGGATCTCATATCAGATAAATAACTTGCAAATATTTTTCCCATGCTGCGCATTGATTTTCCAGTTTCTTGATGATGTACTTTGAAGCAAGAAACATTTTTAATTTTGGTAAAGTTTACATAATCTATTTTTCTCTTTTTTGCTTTTGGTGTCACATATACAAAATTATCGACTGGCTTAATATTGCAGACATTTACTGCCATGCTTTCTTCTAGGAGGTTTATAGTGTTAGTATTTATTTCTGGAATCTCAATTTTAGTACTTGGCCTTAGGTCTTGCTTTATGTCTGTACATTTGTCTTGATTTCTGTAGCTTTGTAGTAAATTTTAAAATCAGAATGTGTGAGTCCTCTAACTGTGCTAAATTTTTTCCAGATAGTTTTGATTTTTTTTCTGACATTTGACTATTCAAATAATGATTGGTCTGACTATTCTGAGTTCCTTATATCTTTATATGAATTTAGGATCACGTTGGCAATATTTTGAAGGAAAAGAAAAAGCCAGCTGCAGTTAAGATAGGGATTGCTTTGAATTTGTAGATAAATTTTGAGAGTATTGACATCTTAATAATATTAAGGCTTCTGACCCATGTACATATCTTTCCTTCGATGTGAGTCATTTAATTTCTTTCAACAATGCTTTGTAACTTTTAGTTTACAAGTGGTGCATCTCTTTAGTTTAGTGCATTCTCAGCTTTTTCAGCTTATTATTTTTGTTTTTTGAGGGAGAGAGAGAGAGAGCGAGCGAGTGGGGTAGGGGCAGAGAGAGAGGGAGAAAGAGAATCCCAAGCAGGATTTGTGCTTTCAGTGCAAAGCCATACATGGGGTTCTGTCCCACAAACTGGAGATCATGTCCTGAGCTGAAATCAAGAGTCAGATGCTCAACCTACTGAGTCACATAGGTGCCCCAATACCTTTTCAAGGTTTTTTTGATGCAAATGTAAGTGGGATGGTTTTCTTAAGATCATTTTGAATTGTTCATTGCTAATGTTTAGAAATGTAAATATTTTTTGTATAAGATTTAATATCTTGCAACTGTTTTGAGCTCATTTATTGGTTCTGATTTTTAGTAGATTCCGTAGAATTTTCTCCTTGCACAATTATATGATCTTGAAATAGAATTAGCTTTACCTTTTCCTTTGCAATTGTGATGTCATTTCTTTTCACTGTATTTTTCTTTCCGAATCATTCTGGCAAGCATTTCTAGTACAATATCAAATAGGAGTAGAAAAATAGGCATTTTTGTCTTAGTCCTGATATTAGCATGAAAACAGTTTATAACTATTAAATCCTATGTTAATTGTAAAAGATACACTTTATCAAGCTGAATAAGTTATCCTCTATTCATAAGTTATTGATCATTTTATCATTGAAAGGTTTGGAATTTTGTCAAATTCTTTTTCTGTGTCTACAGAGATTACCATGTGATTTTATTTATTTATTTATTTATTTATTTATATTTTTGATTTTTATTCGATTAATATGTTTAATATTTACAAATCTTCAGTTATTAAACCAAACTGGAATTTCTAGGATCAATTTCACTCTGTCATAGTATATACTTGGTTGTTTTTCTGTTTGTTTGCTCGTTTGTTGTAGGATTTGTTTGCGGGTACCTCATTAAGGATTTTTACATCTTGTTCACAAGAGATATCTGTTTTCAGTTTTCTTCTCTTGTGATATTTTTTTCTCGTTGCATTACCAGGGAAATGAGTCACTTCATTGAATGAGAGGATGTGTTCCTTTCTGTTCTATTTTATGAAAGAATTTATAAAGAATTTGTGTCAATTACTCAGTAAATGTTTGGTAAATTTTTCCCGTGAAAAATTTTCTAGGCTCAGGCTTTATTTTTGGAAAGTTTTAAAATTATTAATTCAAATTATTTACAGGTGATATCTCTATTAGTATTTTCTTTTTCTTTTTGAATCATTTTTGATAGTTTGTATCCTTTTAGGAATTTGGGCATATTATCTACATGACCCATTTTTTTGGCATATTGTTGTTCATAGTATTTTTATATAAGCCTTGTACCTATAAGTTCAACAGTGATGTCCTTTCTTCCATTACTAGCTTTAATAACTTGAGTTTCCTCCTTTTTCAAATTGTCAATCTAAATAATTGCCGATTATGTTTATCTCAAATAACCAACTTTTTGTTTCTTTGATTTTGCGTATTGATTTTCTTATATTTAATTATTTCTGCTTCAATCTTTACTGTTTAATTTTTTTTTTTACTTAAGTAGACTTTGTGTTTTACTCTCTAATTTCCTACAGTGGAAGATTAAGTTAATGGTTTGAGATATATATTTTTAAAAGAGATGCTTACAACTATACATTTCCTGCTAAGCACTGCCTTAACTGAGTTGGATAAGTACTAATATGTTGTGCTTTGATTTTTATTCATCTCAAAGTTCTTCATCATTTTTCTGATTGTCTTTGGGATTCTTTTTTGACCCTCTGGTTATTTAGATTTGTGTTATGTAATTTGCTTATATTTGTCAATTTTCCCAATAACCTTTGTTATTGATTTCTGAGTTAATTCTTATGTGGTTAAGAATATACTTTACATAATATAAATATTTTAAAATTTGCTGTGGCTTTGTTTTGCACAAGTGGATATTGTAACTCTTATAGTGTTCCACGAGTGTATGAGAGGGATGAGTATATAGCTATTGTTGGGAAGACTATGTTCCAGATAACTGTTAGGGATACTTACTGCTGTTCAAGTCCTCTCTTTCCTTGGAGTTCTATCCATTATGGAAATCTACAACTAATAGTGTTGAACTGTTTATTTCTTCCTTCAAGCTGTCAATTTTGCTTTGTGTATTTTGGAGATCTTTATTAGGTGCTTATATGTTTCTAATTTTTGTATCTTCTTTGAGAGCCTTTTTGAAGTTTTTCTTTTCTTTTTTCTTTTTTTTTCTTGTCAGAGTAACTAAAACACCCCCATTTTGTCCATTTCTCCTATCCTTCAGCCCCACCTTTGGCAACCACCAATCTGTTCTCTGTGTCTATGAATTTGTTTTTATCTTGTGTTTTTCTTTGTTTGTTTTTAAGATTTCATGTATTAAAAAAAAAAGATTCCACATATAAGATCACATGGTGTTTTCTTTCTCTGTTTGACTTATTTTACTTAGCATCATGCCCACAAGGTCCATTCATAAGGTTGTAGGTTGCAAGATTTCAATTTTTTTTATGGCTGAATAATATTACATTATCTATATATACACTGCATCTTTTTTACTAATTCATCCATTAGTGGATGCTTAGGATGTTCCATATCTTGGCTATTGTAAATAATGCTGCAATACATATGAGGTTGAAGATGTCTTTTAGAGTTGTTATTTTCATCTTCTTTAGATAAATAACCAGAATTAGAATTGCTGGATCATATGGTAGTTTTATTTTTAATTTTTGAAGACCCTCCGTACTGTTTAACTCAGTGGCTGCACCAGTTTGCATTCCCACCAACAGTGCACAAAAGTTGTATTGTTTTGTATCTTTGCTGAAACTTATTTCCTGCCTTTTTGATAATAGCTATTCTAACAGTGTGGGGTGATAGCTTATTGTAGTTTTGTTTTGCATTTCCCTTATGATTAATGACATTGAAGTTCTTTTCATGTGCCTGTTGGTAATCTGTATGCCTTTTTGGAAAAGTACCTATTTAAATCCTCTGCCCTTTTATTATTATTATTAATTTTTTAAATTATTATTTACTGTGGAGTTGTAATAGCTCTCTATATGTTTTTGATATTAGTCTCTTATCAGATATACGACTTGCAAATATTTTGTTTCATTTACTAGGTTGCCTTTTCATTTTGTTGATAATTTCCTTTACCGTGCAGAAGCTTTTTAGTTTAATGTAGTCCCATTTTTTAAATCTGTTTATAAAAACAATCCCATTTACAATTACATTGATGTGGTCCCATTTGTTTATTGTGTTTAAAAAAAATCCCGTTTACAATTGCATAAAAAAGAATAAAATGATTAAAAATAAATTTAACCAAAGAAACAAAAAAAACCCCACTATGTATTGAAAATTACAAGCTATTAACACAAGAAATTGAAGATAACACAAATAAATAGAAAGATACTCTACGCTTATGTATTGGAAGAATTAATATTGTTAAAATACCCATTATACCAAAAGCAATATAAGATTTGGTGCAATCTCAGTCAGAACTCCAATGGCATTTTTTCAGAGAAATAGACAAAAAAAAAAAATCCTAAAATTTGAATGGAACCACAAAAGATCCGGAAAGCCAGAGCAGTCTTAAGAAATAACAAAGACAGAAGCATCATGCTCTCCGATTTTAAAAATATATTTTCAGATTTAACACAATCCCTGTCAAAATGCCAATAGCATTTTCCACAGAGATAGAATAAAGAATCCTAAAATTTGTATGGAGCCGCAACAGGCCCCAAATAACCAAATAACCAAAACATTCTTGTAATAGAAAAACAAAGCTGGAAGTATCACAATTCCAGATTGCAAGTTACACTGCAAAGCTGTAGTAATAAAAACAGTATGGCACTGGCACAAAAATGGACACAGATCAATAGAACAGGATAGAAAGCCCAGAAACAAACCCAAAATTATATGGTCAATTAGTTTCTAACAAAAGAGGCAAGAATATGCAATAGAAACAAGACTGTCTCTTCAACAAATGATTATGGGAAAACTGGACAGCAATATGCAAAAAAAATGAAACTGGACCCTTTCTTACATCATACACAAAAAATAAATTCAAAATGGATGAAGACCTAAATGTGAGACCTGAAACTGTACAAATCCTAGAAGAGAGCACAGGCATTAATGTCTCTGATATCAGCTATAACAACAACCACTCTCAAAAACAGTAAGGAGGCTCCTCAAAAAATTAAAAATAGAATACCCTATTATCCAGTAATCACACTACTAGGTTTTCACCTAAAGAATACAAAAGCACTAATTTGAGCAAACATATGCACTCCTATGGTTATAGCAGCGTTATTTATAATATCCAAATTATGGTAGCAGCCCAAGTGTCCATGAATAGATGAATGTATAAAGATATGAGATACACACACATACACACACACACACATACACACACACACTGGGATATTTTTCAGCTGTAAAAAAGAAGGAAATCTTGGGGCACCTGGGTAGCTCAGTTGGTCGAGCATCTGACCCTTGATTTTGGTTCAGGTCATGATCTCAGGGTCATGAGACTGAGCCCTGTGTGGGAGTTGGGCATGGAGCCTACTTAAGATTCTCTCTCTCTCTCCTCTCTCTCTGTCTCTCTCTCTGTCTCTCTCTCTCTCTCTCTCTCTCTCTCTCTCTCTCCCTATCCCTGTCCCACTCCCCCACTCCTGGCTCACAGGCTCTCTGTCTCAAAAAAAAAAAAAAAAGAATGAAATCTTGCCATTTGTAACAACATGGAGGTAGAGAGTATAATGCTAAGTGAAATAAGTCAATGAAAGACAAATATATGATTTAACTTGTGGAATTTCAGACACAAAACAAATGAATAAAGGGAATAAAAAGATCGACAGAAACCAAGAAACAGACTCATAGATCAATGGAACAGAATAGAGAGCTTAGAGATAAACTCACATGTATGCAATCAAATAATTTACTACTAAGAAACCAAGAATATACAATAAGGAAAGAACGGCTTCTATAATTTTTTTTTAGTCTAACCATTAAGATAACATTGCACTTATTGAAGGTTTCTTGCATGGTAAGACATGGTAAGTCCCCCTTTCACCCTTTTGATTGTGTCCTTGGATCAAATATCTCTTACAGATGGTGTACAGTTGGATCTTATTTTTTAATCCAAATTGATAATCAACCTTCCATTGGATATTTTAATCCATTGACATATTGTGTTGTGTTTCTACGGCTGAATTTACAGCTGACATTTTGCATTTTGCTTTTTATATATCTCCTGTCTTTTTGTTGATTCATTCTTCCTTTACTGGCATTTTCTGTGTACAACATTATGTACATAATGTTTTATGCATTTGCTTTGTATCCGCTAAAAGAAAAAGAGAAGGCATGTGAAATTATGTTATATTTCATAATCACCCACATAATTATCTTTCCTGGATCTCTGCTCTTTCCTGTGCATTCAAATTACTATCTGAGGATATCTGGGTGGTGCAGCCATTTAAGCGTCTGACTCAACTCAAATCATGATGTCACAGTTCATGGGTTCGAGACCCATATCCGGCTCTGTGTTGACAGCTCTGTCCCTCTCTGTCTCTCAAAAATGAATAAAAGTTAAAAAAAAAAAAAAAAAAAAACGGGCGCTTGGGTGGCGCAGTCGGTTGAGCGTCCGACTTCAGCCAGGTCACGATCTTGCGGTCCGTGAGTTTGAGCCCCGCGTCAGGCTCTGGGCTGATGGCTCAGAGCCTGGAGCCTGTTTCCGATTCTGTGTCTCCCTCTCTCTCTGCCCCTCCCCCGTTCATGCTCTGTCTCTCTCTCTGTCCCAAAAATAAATAAATAAACGTTGAAAAAAAATTTTTTTTAAAACAAAACAAAACAAAACAAAACATTACTATCTGGAATGACTTGCATTTGACCTGAAGAATTTTATTTAGAATTTCTTGTAAGACAGATATGCTAGTAATAAATTTCAGCTGTTGTTTATCTGGGTCACACTTTCTCCATTCTTAACAGGTCTCTTAATATTTGTTGAAAATTAGACATTGTAGGTATAAATTGTTGCCATTCTAGATACACTTTTCTCCCTCCCCTCTCCCCTAGAGGTCGATATCATTGCTATTGTTTATTTGGTCATTTGCTAATTTGTTTAGTTATTTGGCTTAATTTGTTTTATGAAATATATTTATCCTTCAGAGTGCCACCTCTTACAAGCATGCTGATTTTTTTCCTTTGCTTTTAGCGTTAGAAAAGGCTAATTAATTATGTGTTTCCCATAGGTCAGCATAAGCCAGTTACTGGTCAAGTTTCCACCTATGTCCCTTTGCCAGTTATATATTTACCATTGACCTGTGGATGTACGTGTGGCATGGAGGCTAATGCCACAGATTAGGGAGATTATACTTTTGTCTATGTTCAACCAAGGACTACTAGTGTAGACGTTTCCTCTGTGATCGCTGTGGAGAAGGTGCAGCCTTGGGTATGCACACACTCAGCCAGACTGTCAGGAATAGTGTAATTTATTTTTAAACTTGGCTTCCTAAGAATTGCCCTGGATCAGATAGCTTATTGAACAGCCAATGTATGTGTGAGGTTATACTTTAGCATCTGGTGCCAGTGAATCTTGTGCGATTTGAGATGTATCTGTATGCGGTTAGAGAATGTTTTCAAGTCTGCCCAACCTCCCGTCCTGGGCATTGGTTCAGCTTAGCACATTGACTGTGATCCCAGCAGAGCTCTTCTTGACTGTCCCTTTCCCCAGTTCTCTCTGTTAAAACCCCCCATTGCTCTCCTGTTTCACTTGTTACCACCAGTATCAGGGAACAACCAGCGCTATCTTAACTGCTATCCTCATTCCACTTTTCCGAAATGTTCCAAGGAACCTTTATCTTCTGGATGGACTCATGGCTATAAATACAAAGAACCATTTTTAGGCAACCTTGTACATTGATGTGGGGATGTGGCTAAGTTTAAACCAAGAAATGAGGAAAGGAAAGTAATGCGCATAATTTCAGAAGTTGTCGTTTTCCTTCCTCTCTTCAGCCTTCTGCTGAGCTCATGGGTAATGGCTAGACCTTCATCGTATAACATGAAAGGAAGACTGTACTTCAGGAATGGTAAAACAAGAGGCTGCAAACATCCTGATTCTCCTCCAAAACCGAATTACACTGGGTTGCCTTTATTTTACTTTTCATGTGATAGTTTAGTATGCTTGTGTTTTGCTTGAGACACTTTCATTTTTTTACTACTCAGGTTAAATTCTCTCTCTTCCCAATCAGATTTCTCGTTTTATTTTTTTTTTAATTTTTTTTTTTTTTTTTTGGGACAGAGAGAGACGAAGCATGAGCGGGGGAGGGGCAGAGAGAGGGAGACACAGAATCGGAAACAGGCTCCAGGCTCTGAGCCATCAGCCATAAGCCCAGAGCCTGATGCGGGGCTCGAACTCACGGACCGTGAGATCGTGACCTGGCTGAAGTCGGACGCTTAACCGACTGCGCCACCCAGGCGCCCCAGATTTCTTGTTTTAAATAATCTGAACTGCTCATTTACTTGTTCTGTTAATTTATATATGTAGAGAGCTTAATGCGCATTCTTACGCAGTAGCACCCCATATATGTGATTTCAAACATCACAACCTATAAGTCAACTCCGGTTCCTGCAGATCTCACATATATATCGATTAGCCTCACCACACTTTTATTGAAATTATTTGCAAACATGCTTGTCACCCATATTTCCCCCCTTTGCTTCAGTTAACTTAAATAGCTTTTGATGTCATACTCACTTTTGGATGATCATTGTAACCAGCACTGAGCTAGGTTTTGAATAAATACTAATGAAGTTTGCCAATAAGTTAATTGCATTTTATTGAACTGCTATAGGGAAGAGCAGAGTACCGAGAATACAAAAAGAAAGTACAAAAAAAGTTCTAAAGAAAACTAAATCTATTTGGACAAAAGAAAATATAAGAGATTAATAGTAACAGAAGATTTAAAATGCTGGGTTAACATAAAGGCAAAGGGATAACTCTGAATGTTCTTAGAGAAGAGAGTGAAGAAAATCTGGGAAGGTAGTTTAAAGCTAGACAATAAAACAGCAGAAAGACATTAAAAAGGAGACAATGTTGTTTTTTAAATACTTATTATCTAATTGTGATCAGTAAAATTAATATGCATTTTTCATTATGCAAGCTCTCTAACCCCATTTATGACTTTCTCCATTTGAAAAGTCGAATATAAACTTCAGATCATCTATTTTCTACCTCTGGCAGAGGGATATATATTTTTTAGTTGATGTTATTACTGAAAGTTGAATCCTCAACCAGAAAGAATATTAAGCAGCACTGATCAACACCAGGTGTAAAATGGGGCTTTTCTGCTGGCACCAGCACAGAAGGTGCAGAATTTACGCATTTAGTGTTCCTACTATGGCCCCTATGTGGCTGTTTATATTCTCAGGTAGGTTTCATAGTTATTGTTATACAAATTTTCTGTGAATGCACAAAAATTCTCATATTTCACATATAATCTTTTATAAACCTATTTACTCCTCTACAACTCAATTTCATTTTCGTATGACTAGATAATGGATAGCCTTAAAGTTCTATAATAAAAGCTGATCTCTACCTAAGATTAGGAAATAATATTCTCATAGCTAAGAGATAAAATCTCAAGATAGCTTGTCTCTAAATGGTACAGTATAGAGATTAATGTTCTTCTCATTGACTTCTTACTTTGTCATTTTAAAAAATTTAAAATTCACAGGGTTGGTCTTAATTCAGTAGCAAAATCATATATTTTTTTAGTCACGTAATTAATCAAACCAATTTCTACTCAGTTGCACCAATGTATCCTTCTAAACCAGGCCAGCAATTTATATATTTTCATTCAAGATACATATAGTCAAAGAACTAAGATTTTTCCTTTTTGGCAAATGTATTTTCATAAGTACTAAAAGTTTATTTGTATTACGTACATGTGACTTAGAAGCAGAGGTTAATTAGACAGCTTATCTGCTCTAGTCTAGTTTTAACATTATAATTCTTTGTAGTAAGAATAAAATCCAGCATACTGCAGGAACCGCCATTTATTGCCCTGATGCTATTAGTGACCTGGAAACAACAGGCCATTTTTTCATCAGATACAAAATAATTATTTTTAATATGGTTTATTCACTCTAAAATTCCAGAAATGTGTAAGAAGTTTTAAAAATAAGGCCACCCCACATCATCTATATTTTCTCTGTAGCAGATTTTTTTTTCAAAGCGTCAAGAAGTGCAGGGAAGTGTAAAGGTGAACCTTTCAGACACCTTATTCCAAGTCTCTTTTCTAAATAATTCTTAGTTATCATTATATATTTTATCCTAAAATAGAAATATCCTATCAGTACACTATCATATTTTTACATCATATATATTATATACACATATATAATATATATGTGTGTGTGTGTGTGTGTGTGTGTGTGTGTATGCACACAAATATATACACATTATATGGATAAATGTAAAATATATTATACATGCATATAATTTATACAGAAAAGCATAAAACAGATAGTTCTGCAGTGATTACAAAAATTCTAAGAGTACTTACTCAGGGACTGATAAGCTATTCTTGATTTTTATAGATTTTTTTTAAGCTTTTGGGGACACCTGCATGGCTCAGTGGGTTGTGTTTGACTCTTGATTTTTGTTCAGGGTCATAGGATCAAGCCCCATGTGGGGCTCCATGCTGAGCATGGAGCCTGCTTGAGATTCTCTCTCCCTCTCTCTCTGTCAAAAGATAAATGAATTAATTAAAAAAAAACTTTTTACTAGTCCATGAGTTTGGTTTGGTTTTACCACTAAATGAGTGATGAAGAAATTCAGACAGAGAAAACTTAAGTGACTTTTTTAGGGGTCACATACCTAGGAAATACTGAAGTCCACATTCAAAGCTAGAGGCCAAGGCCAGAGTTATTTTGCGTTTTAATTTTCTTTTGTAAGCTCATTACTTTTACTAATGTAATAATATCAATTTATCATAGTTTGTTGATATATTGACATGGCTGCTCCTTGAGAAAATATAAAAATGGGTACAATGCAGGGAAGGGCTGGGTTTAGAACTATAGTTATGTTAGAGGTAATGGCCTCATTGAATTTCCAATTAAAATAACATAGGACATTAGAAAATGCCCAAAGAAGGCACAGAAAAAGTTATGTATCCACATAACGTTCAGCTGAGTTTTGAGAGGTGATACTCTGGGCCCAGGGCAGGGAGTTTGAGGTATTTGACTGCCTTCTAGTGTCAATCTAATGAACTCTTTATTTGTTTCTTTTTAAAAATAGTTTTAATGTTTATTTTTGAGAGAGAAAGAGAGAGACAGAGTGTGAGCAGGGGAGGGACAAAAAGAGAGGGAGCCAGACTCCAAAGCAGGCTGTAGGCTCTGAGCGGTCAGCACAGAGCCCGACACGGGCTTGAACTCACAAACCATGAGATCATGATCTAGGACGAAGTTGGACCCCTTAACCAACTGAACCACCCAGGTGCCCCTGAGCTCTTTATTTTAATCAATTCCCAATGCTAGTCTGATATTCAGGGACACCATCTATAAAATATAAGGGCTGGACTGTGAAATGTAAGGATTATAGAGGTGCCAAATTTTTTTTTTCTTTTTAAGGATAAATTGCTTTATGAACAGATTTTAGTGGAACTGCAAATGATAAAAGATATAAAAACTAAAATAAGCAAAGGGACTTTCACTGAAAAAGCAGAGAGAGAACTTTTGTCTGGAAGACCTATTTGATTAGCTTCTGGTTCACCAATGATTTGGTCCTGATGTTTTGTTCATGGACTCCAAGATTAATGAAGACACAATTTAGCAAATAATTCTTTTTTTTTAATTTTTTAAATTTTTATTTATTTTTGAGAGAGAGAGAGAGAGAGACAGAGACAGAGTGTAAGCAGGGGAAGGGCAGAGAGAGAGGGAGACACAGCTCCTTGGTTTTGAAGGAATGTTTCTAGAAAATAGTACCTTAAATATATGTTGATTTCTTAGTTATAGCTTCTCAATTGAAAATAAATTCCATTAATTTGGATACCCTTAAACCAACAATTCTGATATTTACAAAGCAGTGAAAAGAAAACATGTTGCAAAGGAAATTAATACAATAAATAAGTAAACACTAAACTAAACTGAAATAGAAACCTAAGCAATTTTTCTTAATACTAATCATTTTATTTTATTTTTTATTTCATTTCATTTCATTTCATTTCATTTTATTTATTTATTTATTTATTTATTTATTTATTCATCTATTTATTTATTCAGCAAAGAACCTGACATGGGGCCCAATCCTGCAAAACTTGAGATCATGACCCAAGTTGAAATCAAGAACTGTAAACTTAACAACTGAGCCAACCAGGGGCCCCTTAATATTATTTAACCCATATTAAAATCTTAAATACTTTGAAAGATGAGTTTTATTATTAAAAAGAATGAATACTTGTGACAACCTTTGAAATATCTGATATGGTTTTTTTTGTTTGTTTGTTTTTGATGCATACATTTAAACCCCCAACTCTAGCTGAAATTTGAAATATGTAGAATTCTGAAACTTCTCATATTGCAGCTCTTTATTCAACTAGACCCCGCGCTTTCGTGCATCTGGTTAGACTGAAATGTTTGGGATGGAATGAAGTGTTGAATGTGCTCGTTTTCAAACATAATATTTCCATATCATGAGATAATATCAATTCTGGCTGGATTAAAAATTGTAACCATTTGTAGGACATGTGATGATGACCTCTAGGCTCAAAGTCAGAGTGTAGTGTCCTTTCTACTCTGCTACTTCCTGCAAAGTTTAGCTAAATTTCCAAAGGGAGAGTCAATAATGCACATATGATGACTGGAGAGGAAAGACTTCGCACTTCAGCAAAAGAGGAATTGATACCTTGGCTGGTTTATGTGTGTGCCCATGAATAGATGTGAGACCACAGATGGTATATTTTATATAGAAATAGATATATAGAACATTATACATCCAAAGGTAATATTATGCACCCATATGTGAAAAATATGTAACTCAAAGGCTTAAAAGTATTCTAATTGTTTGCAAAGAGAAATAGACAGTGAGATTAATGAATTAGAAAATTGAGGGTCTTATTGTCAGATATTGAATGAACTGTAACCACATCTCTTGCATAATTTTCACATTTGAAATTTTAATTAACTAAATCTGGACTTAAATTATCATTTCATAATATCTAAAAATGCATCTGTAAAGATGTCAGAAGTTTTCTATAATAAAAATTAAATATGTAAAGTCATCTATGAGTAGATTCTGAGGTTTGTGTGCATATTATGTGGGCTTTTTCTGATCTAGGTTGCCATTACAATGCTTTTTTAGTTATTTTGTATTCTCTGCACAAATATTAAGAATGAACTACATTTTGAAAATCACAGGGAAAATTATATATTATATAATATATGTATATATATATGTATATATATATGTAATATATATAATATTATATATTATATAATATATGTATATATATACATATACATGCTCAGGTTTTGATACAAGATGCTAAGAAATATAATGTTTAGATATTGATATTTATTACAAAATCTCAAATAGTTGCATGGCTATGTAATTTTTCCTCCTTTTATAGTAGTGGAAATGAATAAAAACAGATTTTTCCTGTATGAAGTCACTGTTACTGCTTATTTATGCTTTTAAAATTATTATATTTCTTCAAAAATTTCTTGTAAATTCTTAAATAAGGTTAAAAAATGAGATTCACTT
Source organism: Felis catus (assembly GCF_018350175.1). Classification (NCBI taxonomy): domain Eukaryota; kingdom Metazoa; phylum Chordata; class Mammalia; order Carnivora; family Felidae; genus Felis; species Felis catus. The sequence continues at coordinate 21,660,468 of NC_058376.1, read as the reverse complement.
TATGTCTATTTTTTATAATGATTTTGAATGGAACAAATGGTAGTTTATTTGTACTGTACCAGAAATAGCACTTAGAATTATGAAATTTGTAGTTCGATTTTCATATTTAAGATAGGAAAAGGTAAATTATTGACATACATTGCTTACTTTTGTCTTAAGACAACACAATTGGTATAAATTTGGTATTTGAAATACAAACATGATATAATATTAGAAAAGTCATGTATATGCAAATATTTAAAACAAGTTTAAGATATTTTATATGTAAATTCCACTTTTATAACCTATCATTTTCACAAGAAAAAACATAAGAACCTTTAGGATATTAGATTTTGCCAACCAAACCTATATAAATGTTAAATATTCAAAAATGAGTTCTATAAGTGAAACACTTTCAGGCTGCAATTCAAATCAACAAATAAATGCTAAACATTCCTTAATAGGGTGCTCTTTTGTGCAGATGAATCAATCCCCAAACTATTATTCATGTTACTTATCTACAGAGATGGAATTTTCTCAGAGATTGACAAAGGTAGTTTAAATTTTGTTTTAATGTTTATTTTTGAGAGAGAGAGAGAGAGAGAGAGAGAGCACAAGCAGGGGACGGGCAGAGACAGAGGGAGACACACAATCCAAAGCAGGCTCCAGGCTCTGAGGTGTCAGCATAGAGTTCAATGTGGGGTTCAAACCCCTGAAGCATGAGATCATGACCCCAGCAGAAGTAGGACGCTTAACAACTGAGCCCCTCAAGCATCCAGACAGATGTAATTTTTAAATAAGTTAGCTGATGACCTGGCAAATCATAATTTATCAATAATTTGATAAATTGTGTTACTTATAAGAAGACCCAAATAGGGAATAAAGTAGCTTACCTATTGGCATGATTAATATTAATTTAATATACAATAGTGGGCAGAGACGATTGGTGGGCATCCTACACATATTCTCCACCATGATTCCTTGTGATATTCCAAGGTGGATATACCTCTAAAAGTACATATAGCATCAGATCCTTCTGAATATGATGGAGGGACAGGAAATTCCGTTTGGATTGCCTTAAATATACAGCCACATTCAACTCTTTTTTACTACCTCAGTTGCTACCATTCTTAGATGAGCCTCCAAATTATTTCACCTAGATTACTGTAAGACCCTCATTAACTGTGTTTTCTGCCCCAACAACTGCTCATTTAAAGTTTATTCTCAGCAAAGAGATCAGAGTAGTTTTGTTTTGTTTTGTTTTTGGTTTTAATATCACTTCCCCCTCAAAATCCTGCAAGGCTCCTCTTTTCCATGATGTCATACAAGAGAATACATCACTCCCCAACCCCAATTATTCTAGGGTATCTTCTCGCACCCTCATACACTATCACAGAAACACTACCTTACGTTTTCTTGCATACATCTATTATATTCTCACTTTGGAGAGTTTTCACTGGCTCTTCCCTCTTTTTACATTTTTGTCCTCCGATTCTTGTACTTTTTTAATAAAAATCTGAACGTGAGTAACGTTGTAAAGATGTATTATTTTGGACTACTCTGGAGAGTGTTTCTGTAAGATTCTCACAATCATTTCTCACGCACTTCACTGATGCCAAGCAATGAATTTCACTTGGGTTATCCTGAATTGGTTTCAACATAGTAGCTTTTAATTAATCTCTTCTTTGCTAGTTTTTCTCTATTTTACAATCCCCACTGACTTTAAATAACGTGTCCCAGGCCATCAACTTTTATGCTTTTGTTTTCTTTAAGGGTTTGAATAAATTTAATCACTGAATGCTTTCCCAGGGATCTACAGCTTTGGTAGACACTTATTTTTCTCCTCCTCCTCCTCCTCCTCCTCCTCCTCCTGTTCTTCTTCTGCTTTTTTTTTTTTTTTTTTTGTCTTCACAGATCATTTTGAAGAGTGCAATTTCTAGGATATTAGCCATATTCTTATGTTCCTCTCCACAGGATGTGCAAAAACAGATGTCAATCTTTTCAGCTCATAGCAGTGGTATATACATGAGAATATTAACATGGCAAGTATTCACAACAACAGATAGGATCTGATTCATTTTGCTTATTTATAAGCTTATTTATATGCATCTGTTCTCCCAATATTCTGATTCTCCATAAATAATGAATGCTTCATTATTTTTCTTTACTATGTAAACAGATAAATATTTTTCATTAGCTTTCTTAAATATGTAATAAAATAAAATAAAACAAGAGAGAGGGGAAAAGGGCACAAAGAGATCAGTAGGTGTGACTATTGACCACAGTAGTTCCCAATTATTTGCAAAGCCAAAATCGGAATTTACCACATTTCAAAAGCAGCTGCTACAAGAACGGCTCTTTAATTTTCACACTCTCATGAGAGTCTGCCCACCAGAAAATTCATGCCTTTGAAATAGAAATTAAACGTGGGTGAAAGAAAAGTTCACTCGCGTTTGGAGCATCTAAAAAGAAAGCCAACATCTGCTCTTGTTCGGCCAAGGGAAAAGGAGAAAAAAGGCGGCCCCCTCTTGAATGGCCACTGTCCCGTGTCCGGGCACAAGGCTGTGAAGGCACAAAGTGGGCTTCCTTTAATCTTCTCTCGTGTCCTTTCATCTGGCTGCTTTGCCAGCCACACAGGTGCCTTTGGAGAATAGCAGAGCAACAAGTGGGAAGGAAACTGGATCTCTCTTGCAATGGCACCACCATTTCTTTCCAGAACTGCTGAATATTAGATCGCTATGAAATAGAGAACCTAGTTTTTTGTTTTTAATTTTTTTATGTTTATTTACTTTTGACAGAGAGAGAGAGAGACAGACCATGAGCGGGGGATGGGCAGAGAGAGGGGGAGACTGAATCTGCAGCAGGCTTCAGGCTCTGAGCTGTCAGCACAGAACCCGATGCAGGGCTCGAACTCATAGACCACGAGATCACGACCTGAGCCGAAGTCGGACGCTTAACCGACTGAGCCACCCAGATGCCCCTAGAGAACCTAGTTTTTAAATCACATCATTTGCGATTATAGTTTTGTTTGTTTGTTTTTTAGTTTTTATCTAAATTCCAATTGACGTACAGTGTAATATTAGTTTCGGGTATAAAATTTAGTGATTCAACACTTTCATACAACACCTGGTGCTTATCACAAGTGCCCCCATAATCTCCTTCACCAATTTAAGCCATCCCCCTACCCATCTCCCCTCTGGTAACCATCAATTTATTGTCTATAGTTAGGAGTTTGTTCTTTAGTTTGCCTCTCTCTCTCTCTCTCTCTCTCTCTCTCTCTGTCTTTCTCTTTTCTCCCTATGTGTTTTTGTTTCTTCAATTCCACATATGACTGAAATCGTGTGATATTTACCTTTCTGTGACTGACTTATTTCACTTAGCCAAATTGTGGAAAGAGTCCGAATGTCCATCGACTGATTAATGGTTAAAGAAGATGTGATATATATACATATGGTATTTAATATATATTCATACACACACATATACAATGGAATATTATTCAGCCATAAAGAAAGAATGAAATCTTGCCATTTGCAATGATGTGGATGGAGCTAGAGAGTATTATGCTATTTGATTATTTGGTATTACATCCAGGCCTGTATCCTTAAAAGCACAATTGTTTCTTTACAAGTAAAGCAGGTACACCCAGAAGCAAACACAGATGATTCCTATAGGAAAGTAAATATACAAAAAGCAGCTGAAGATAAATTCCCCATGAAAATTACAAAATAGAAGGAAATAAACACTAGGGCATTTATGTTCAGTGCAGCCCATGGGATTAGTCCTGTCTTGAGAGTCCTGTTTTGAAAGAATGTTTCCGCAGATGTTCTCACTGGTTAGGATCAGTGAGTGTAGCATCTCCTTGGCCAACCCAAGGCAAACAATCATTGTATTTGAAGGTATCAGAAGAGAACAGGCCGAACTTTGATGATGACCAGTTTGACTTATAATGATATGGTGACATTTTGTTTTCAGAGATTAAAAACCAACATGACTATTTTTCAAAAGGATGGATAATCTGTCTTCTTAGAGGTCATTAAAATTGTTGTGCAATATAAGACTATATAAAGGAAAGAATCTTCATAAAAACAGCATCAACTGTAGGTGGAGACTAATGGGTTAAGTAGAATACCAGAAATTCAGTGTCTATATTTTGATTACTTTTCTCACACTGGGGAATACATCAACTTCCGTCAGAGCTATTTGTTTTTGTACACATATTGGTTAGGAGACTGCCACATTATCCTCCAAGGTCATGACAAAGCCTTGCCAGATGCCTTATCAGCACTTCTGGAACAAGCTGAAAATTCACTAATGGTAGCATTATTGTCTAATCTTATTGTTAAAGTGAGTCACCAAGTTACTATTTGCCAAAGGTGAGCTCTTTAGAGCAGAAGATTCTTTAGAGATCAAAGAATGACCTTTAGAAGGGAGTGTGGAATTAAAAATAGTAGAGCAGAAAAAGGAAAAAAAAAAGCTGAAAAAAAAAGGGGAAAAATCCATCAACCACAGTAGATGATTTACTTAAAATGTTAGTTGAAGGCACTAACGTTCATTTACAAAGATTTAGCTAGTTTGAATCACAGCTTCTTGAGTTTTCTAATTACTCTTTCCTCCCCTTTTACTTTGTTGAAAGACTAGAGATCCCTCATTACTGCCTCGGGCTTAATTAATTATGTATCACCAACACCTAGGTATCCATTTGTAAACTTCAGGCGCCGGAAGATTTGTGCCTGCACACAAATCACTTCCTGTTGAAACAGCAAATTTTGTGTATTTTTAATATATGTAATAAACTTGTTGTAATTTCTTAAGTCCCTTTTATCCCACAGCACCTTGTGTCTCTTATTTATATGTATGGTATGTGCATATCCCATAGACCAAGACCTCTAAGTTGCTTAAAACAAACTCAGGATAAGAAAAAAAAATGAATAGACAAATGGTTTTCCTAAATTTTCAGTGATTGTTTCTCATCTGAAAATGATCTCATCTAAGTTTCAAATGAAGAATTGTTGCTGCCTCATAAAGAAGGTCAGATGTAGTCTGTTTCGCTCTATCTGATGGCTAAAAAAAAAAAAAGAAAAACTTGCTAATTAGGCTTAGTGGGCAAGAAATGGGTCTCTACAGAGACTGATGAAGCCACAGGAATGAGGGAGAATGCCAGGAGCATGGCAATGCAGGAAAATGAGTTTTTGAAACGGTGCCCTGCTTGATTTGCTGATTCTGTAACAGAATCCAAGGTTGCAGCAAAAGAGAGGGACAGATGGCAGGAAACAAAGGTGGCAAATAAGAGTGCTGGTAAATTTCAGAGTTACCCCTTGGTATGATCTGAACTATGTTCACTCAAAATTCATACGGGGAACCCTTAACTCCCAGTACCTCTGAAAGTGACCTTATTTGGAGATAGGGTCTTTATAGAGCTAATTAATTTAAAATGGAATCATTAGGGAGGGCCTTAAGCCAATACATCCCATGTCTTATTTTATCTTATTTTATTATTTTATTTTATTTTATTTTATTTTATTTTATTTTATTTTATTTTTTAAAAAATATTTTAAATGTTTATTTATTTATTTTGAGAGAGAGAGACAGAGCAAGAGGATGAGGGGTGGGCAGAAAGCGAGACACAGAATCTGAAGCAGGCTCTGAGCTGTCAGCACAGAGCCGGAAATGGGGCTTGAACTCACAAGAAGTGAGAACGTGACCTGAGCCAAAGTCCGAAACTTAACCAACTGAGCCACCCAGGGGCCCCATGTCATCTCTTTATAAGAGGACATTAAGATGGAGAGAGATCCCCCAGATATACGCATGCCCAGGGAGATGACCACATGAAGACACAGTGAGAAGGTAGCCATCTGTAAGCCAAGGAGAGAGACCTTAGAAAAAACAAACCTACTGACACTTTGCTCTTGGATGTCTGTCTTCCAAAATATGAGAAATAAAGTTTTATTTATTTAATATTATTATTAATGTATAAAAGTTTTAAATATTGGCACACCTGGGTGGCTCAGTTGGTTAAGCAACTGACTCTTGGTTTTGGCTAGGGTCATGATCTTCACGATCCATGGGTTCTAGCTCCACATAAGGCTCTGTGCTGACAGATGGATTCTCTTGGACTTGGGATTCTCTCTCTCTCTCCCTCTCTCTCTGCCCCTCCCTTGCTCGCTCTATCTCTCTCTCAAAATAAATAAATAAACTTAATTAAAAAAATACTAAATATTAATTGTATTTAGTAAATGAATAAAATAAATGTGTTGTTTATGCCACTTAGTGCATAGTATTTATTACTGCAGCTCTAAACCACAAACCCCTAGATTTCCATAGAAGATTTAGTAATTCAGAAATCCACTCACCCTGCTTAGAATAGGTAAATAGTAGAACAGAAGGTAGTGAATTGGGTCAAGGAAGTGTCCTAACCATCTCTCTCCCTGACCCACAACAACCCAAAAGATAAATAATATCTTACATTCTTTTTCGATACTCTGCTATGCTGCCCATGGCCGGCCTTGTTTTCATTTTGTTCAAGTGAGTTCTAAATTTATTTTTATTCCACCTGGTAATTTTCATCTAATGTTAGTTTTTATTAAAATAAAAAAAAATAATACCACTTAAGGAATTTCAGGTATGTTAGCACTGAATGTGAATCTGGGAATGCTAAGAACCATTCCCGCACTCATAAAAAACACCGTGGACAGCCATAATTAATACGGTAATAGTCCACTAGCAAATACGGGCAAGAATCAGATTTACCATTCAAGATTGATTCTGTTCAGCTACGGAATTAGTGTAAATACGTCTTAAAATTCGGGTTGAGCAGGTTCTACAACCATAACCCCAGGGATCATTCAGATATGAAGGGCTTATATGAAGTTTTATAAGTTTGCTCTCTTCCACTTTTATGTTTCTCATATGTGATGATTGTTTAATATAGATGAAGGCCACTCATTCTTTAGCTAAAAGTGGAAATAACTGTTAGTGAATTGATTTGAAACACATGAAGTATTTAAAATCTTACCTTGGAGATCCAAATTCTATATTTTATAAATCTGCATCATAATCAGGTTAAAACTATTGAATATCAGCTCACAAGTAAAGGAATAACCAATTTCCTCTAAAAATGTATGGAGAAACTAGAGGATATAAATATCAAAAGAGCAAAAGAATCAAGTACTCTACCTGTGCATGAAGAAAAATGCTAGTTTACATAACATAATTTGAAAATGTTAGGTAGAGGAATTTTAGAAAAAGCTAAGATGAATGAACCACTCATACAGTAGATTAAATAGTGGGAGGATTTTCTTGAGTGAATTTTAGTTTATAATAGATGAATTTGCTATTCAAATGCTTATTTTATTTTAGCTGCATTAAAAAAATCCAGAAATATGGGTGACTCAGTCAGTTAAGCATCTGACTTCAGCTCACGTCATGATCTTGCTGTTTATGGGTTCAAGTCTCATTGGGCTGTCTGCTCTCAGCACAGATCCCACTTTGGATCCTCTATCCCTCCCTTTCTCTCTCCCCCCACAATCTCTCTCAAATATAAATAAGTATTTAAGAAAAGAAAGAAACATATGTAAGCGTTCAATATTACAGAACTACAAAAACAAGTTATTGTAAGAATAATAGCCATTTTATTACCCTGAGGTATGTTGAAATATATATGAGAAAATATAGTGTATTGGGCCCATGGATGCCTCCGTCGGTTAAACCTCTGACAGTTTCGGTTCAGGTCATAATTCCCTGTTTCATGAGTGAGAGTCCCACATCTGCCCCTCCCCTGTTCGTGCGCGCACTCTCTCTCTCTCTCTCAGAATAAATAAATAAACTTTAAAAAATACATATGCAGTGTCAAATAAATACATGCAAATCTATTGTTTCCCTAATAGCACATTGTCTTGATTATTGTAACTTTTTAGTATGTCTTTAAGTAGGTAGTGATGGTCATTTATCTTTATTCTTGTCAGTATTCTGTTGACTATTTTGATAATTTTGCTTTTTCATGTAAACAAATAGAACAAGGTTTTTGAAATGCACAAAATACATTGCTGAGATTTTTATAGGGGTTGTGTTGAATCTGTACAACAAGTTGAGAAGGGCTGACATTTTGACAATATGGAATCTATCAATGAACATGAAATACTTTTCCATTTATTTAGATCATTGATTTGTTTCATCAGGCTTTGTAGTTTTCCTCATATAAATCTTGTACATACTTTGTTAAATTTATACTTAAGTATTTCAAATTTTAGTACTAATGTAAATGATACTATCTTCTAGTTTTGAACTCCAATTGTTCATTATATGGGAAAGAAATTGACTTTAGTATATTAAACTTATATTCTGTAACCTTACTATAACTGCCTGTTAATTCCCATGACTATTTTTTATTGCTGGTTCTCTGTGATTTTTTGTGTGTAGACAATCATAATCATGTTATCTACAAACAAAGATATTTTCTTCTTTCCCATTCTGTATAAATTTTACTACTTTTCTTGTCTTACTGCATTTGTTAGTACAATGTTGGAAAGGAGTGGTGAGAGAGGATGTCCTTGCCTTGTTCCTAATCTTAGTAGGAAATTATCTTGTTTCTTGTCATTAAGTATAATGTTAGTTATAAATTTTTGTAGAAGTTCTTTATTAATTTGAGAATGTTTCCTTCTGTTAAAATAAGTTTTAAAAGTCTAGCTTTTTAATTTAGGCCTATCAAGCAATGGGATGCAGAACTTATACTCATCACAATGGAGATAGCTTCAAGGGTACAGTTTTTGGTTATGCTATTTTTAGTTTTTTTTTTTTCTGCTTTGTTAGTAGCATATAGCATCAAATCACCCAAGATAACTCCTTATAGTAATGCATTTTCAAGAAAGATAAAGGAGACTTTAGTGTCACCCACAACACTGATAGATACTGGTTGTTTATCTGCCCCTGAATCAAGATATCCTTACTGTGATTGGATATTTTCTCATCCTGTGAGTCTTGGTCAGTGAAAGGGACCACATCTACCACAGAAATTTTAAAAATCTAAGCCTTTACTTTCTTGAGTTGTCTTGGAACTGGGACGTGGGAGCTGGATTAAGGCTCAGACAGCCAATGAACACAACTTTTACTTCTGATTCAGAGCTGTTATAAGAAAGTAGCATGCATAATGGAAAATTTACTCAGGTGGGGGGCAGTGGTGACAGTAATTGCAGCAGCAACATCCAATTTATAAGAGAGGCAGTGGCTGTGGTATCAGTGTTGCTATCCTATGCCCAGTGCTATTAACATGCCTACTTGATAAAATTACAACCCCTAGAGCTTTCCTTCAGTTTCCCCCAAACTGTGGCTGTATAATAAATGCTCGTGTTGGCGTCCGATATCCATTTGCCTAAGTGTTGGTTTGGTTGTATTGTCTGGTGCTCATACTGGTTTTTCAGATGAGTTTTACCTTCAGTTCTTTATCATTTTAAAAGCTATCTTCTAAGTTTTAATTTCAAACTACCTACCAAAGTATTAACCCTTGCAATATTCTTTTAAAGAAATTATTTTATGCTTTAATAAGAAAGAATCTTATTCTATTGTTTGAAAATAAGATTGCTTTGTCATAGACTAGCGTTGATAATCTTTTATGGGCAAAGATACCAGCACATAGTTGCTTTTGGATCGCAAGGAGTTATATAATTCTTGATCTCAATAACTTTGTGATTTAGATCGGAAGATCAAACAGACATGGACATCTAATTAAAATCTTACCAAAACACAACTATAAAAGGCATGTTATGTGATTTATTCCTACTACATGGAAAGTGTAAATTGTACATGCAACAAACTTAGAAGTGAGGTATTTAAGTTGTGACTGTGTATGAGTGCTTTATAAAACATAAAGTGAGTCATTGGGAAATCTAGTTTTCAGTACAGAGGATGTGAGAAGGCATAGTTCTACGAGGAGTTCTGGGGTCTTACTTATATTTTTGTGACAAAGATACGGTATATGGCAAATTCATATTTAGTAAATGTATAAATAGATGAATGGATGGTTCAGTGTATCGATGGATGACTGGATGGATGGTTAGGGGCAATTTAAGAATTATGAAAATATGGAACCATTAAAATGCAAGTTATTCTTTCAGTAGATAGTATTCTGTTTGATGTAAAAATGTTACGTAAGGGAACATTGAATATGAGCACTAACAGTGTAAGATACAGCCTCAATTTGGAGAGGACAGAAAGAGAGCTCTGGGGGTCTTACTGTTATCAAGTAGATATTAGAGAGTAATGAAGGTTGTCAATCTTCTAATTCATTTAACACAACCCAGACTTGAATGTGCAAGTAATGAAAGCAAATTGATGCATTTTGCATCACTTGTTTATGGCACATGCCAAATGATTAATTCTCTTGATTACAAACCAAGATTCCAAAATTCCTATAGGACTTTATTTTGACATATTGATAGAGTCCAGATAATCTTCCTGGAGAAATTATTCTTTACAAAATAGTTATTAAATTTGGTTTGATGCTTATTCACTTTGAGAGAGAGTGGGTGTGCCTGAGTGGGGTAGGGGCAGAGAGAGAGGGAGAGCTCTTTAGTACTGTCAGTGCGGAGCCCAACACCAGGCTCGAACTCACTAACCATGAGATCACAACCTGAGCGGAAACCAAGAGTCGAACGTTTAACCGACTGAACCACCCAGGCACTCCAGTTATTAAAAATTTAAATATAGATTTATATGAAGAATTTTCAACATTGGATAGATAATTAACTTTTTTTTTTTTTTTAATTTTTAACGTTTATTTATTTTTGAGACAGAGAGAGACAGAGCATGAACGGGGGAGGGTCAGAGAGAGGGAGACACAGAATCTGAAACGGGCTCCAGACTCTGAGCTGTCAGCACAGAGCCCCATGCGGGGCTCCAACTCACTGACCGTGAGATCATGACCTGAGCCGAAGTCGGCCGCTTAACTGACTGAGCCACCTAGGCGCCCCGATAATTAACTTTTAAAGACATTGATAGCTGTTAATAATTTACACTGAGACGCCGAAATGACCCCAAATGACAAATTAACACCTACTCCCACCTTTGCCTGCCATAACCAATCCATGTAAATATAGATATTGAATATACAGTTGAAATACATAAATACAACACAATAATCCTCTTGGTTAATTGCAAAAAAAAAAAAAAAAACACATACATATTCTTTTCTCTTTCTTTTATGGGTTTGTATTTTTCTAATTTGCCCTTCATCTTTTTATCCTTTAATTTCCTTAAAAAGTCTTTGATATAAGGGCACCTGGGTAAGTCAGTCAGTTGAGCTTCCGACCTCAGCTCAAGTCATGATCTCAGAGTTCCTGGGTTCAAACCCGGCGTGGGACTTGTGCTGACTGCTCAGAGACTGGAGCCGGCTTCAGAATCTGTGCCTCCCTCTCGCTGTCCCTCCTCCGCTCATACATGCTATCTCTCTCAAAAATAAACAGTAAAAAAAAAAAAAATTGACATAACTAAAGCCTATCACTATAACCTATAATTTTTCTATGTAGATGAATTTTTCTATGTATCTCTTTATTTTAGTCATCTCTTCAAAACAATATTTTTCATATCTAATTATAAATCGTTAGAAAATGTTGGTCATTAATGAGTGCACATTTAATATAACTTACTACATAAATCAATAGGATTTATTTTCAAAAGGTAGAAATATTTCATAGTTGCTCATTAAAAGGATCATAGTCTTTAGGGATCGAATTTATATGGTCCTTAATTTTATGTAAGTTTTGCTCTTACCGTCAGGGCAATTATCTTACTTATTTTGAGTTTTATGCTTTTGTGTTTGGCAGTCACACCCTCGCAGTAGATAGAAATGGATAGGGAGTGCTAAAGAGCACACATAAATCAATGTATGAAAGTGACAACATAGTGAACATCCATGCCCTACTTCACTAGATGAGAATGAAAGCTCATCAAATACCTGATGCCAAGTTAAATTAATACGATCTACTTCTCAATAAAAAGGGATTAACTTTCTTTTCCGAAGAAGTACACAGTGACAACTCTTCTGACCCTGGGGTCAAAGCAAACTGAGTGAAAGGCTCACGAGATGAAACATGCACACGTTTAGCGTTTTCAAAATTTTAAAGTTCATACAAGAAAATTTTGGCCACAATTTATGTCGAAAGGAAACCAAGGTGGTTTAAAGATGTTTCACGTTTTGAATTACACCAGTAGTGATATTATTCAAAAAGATATCTGTTCCTTTTTTCCAGAATAACACTTGTATTCCTATTTCTATTCAAAATCTGTTGTAACTGAAAGAAACCCTATGGGGATGCTATCATTCCTTGAGGGATACCGGAGAGACCATCATTGGCATTTATAGACACCAATGTCAAATAGAGGCGTGGAGGGCCACACTCACACTGACCGGAGCGAGGAGAACAAAAAACTAATTTTAGAATATTCTCTTTATCTTCAAAATTTAGATGAAGGTCTTTTGTTGGGTTATTGCTTGGAGCATGATAGGATTACTTCTACTCTGGTTGTTATTGCTTGGAGCATGATAGGATTACTTCTACTCTAGTTTGTCCCTTTTGGTCTCATAAGACTGAGATTTACTTTCTGAGGCAGTAATATTATTACCAATTTAAAAGTTTCCAAAACACAACAGCAGATATTTGCCAAAATAACCTGACACTTTATTTCACTAGATTTTATATATAACAAATACATATAAATAGAAGATCTGAATAAAGTTGTTTCTGAGATAATAAATATAAAAGTAACTATAAATCCACTTCATCAGTGTGGTCCATAATAGTAACTATGTGGCTTATTACATTTATATATTAAACACTGTAAAAATCATTAACCCTCTACTTATAAAAACAATGAATAAAGATCAGGGCTTGTATTTTACACATAGTTTAACAAGCTTCGATAAACATTACATTTTAAGGAAAATTTTGAAGATTATATTTCGACACATATTGAAATAATTTTTCAAGGTATAAATTTTTCAGGGCGCTTGGGTGGCTCAGTCAGTAAGCATCCAACTTTAGCTCAGGTCATGATCTCACATGAGTTCGAGACCCGCATCTGGCTATGTGCTGACAGCTCAGAGCCTGGAGCCCGCTTCAGATTCTGTGTCTCCCTCTCTCTCTGCTCCTCCCCCACTCACACTCTGTCTCTCTCAAAAATAAATAAACATTAAAAAAAATTTTTTTGAAAAGATATAAATTTTTCATTTAAAGCATGGATGCTTTCTACCAACTTCATGTCAGTACCTTTAAGCATTACCTGAGTTTATTTACATCTTAACACAAATCCATTCTCAACCATAAATAATACTTGTATAAAATTTTTACAACACCTTACTTCAAAATGTTTTTGTTGTTTTTGTTATCACAATGAATGATTTACTGGAAATCTCATCAGATGCACATTAAATCTAAGATAGCAGAAAAGTGATCATATGTGAATAGGAAATAGCTATTATCAGATATTTTAAATGCATAGAACTAGACAGATTTCTTCTTATAAATAATACTATAATAATGGTAAAATGGTTTAAAGTATAAAAAGATAAAGGTAATAGGAATTTTGAAGGACATATGATATGTGAGAGTTTACAATGATAGAGTCTTATTTTTGTATTGATTTACTAAGTTATCACACAAATTTGGAAAACCTTAAGATGTTCTGTGCACATGATATGTACTTAGTATATATGAAAGGAATTAAAAATGAATAAATAAATGAATGAATAAATGTTGGTGAAAATTATTAACTGGAATATTAATATTTTGCCACAAATTCTAAACCCCACATATTATTTTTTAAACAAATTACTTTGTTAAATTATGAAATGAAATTTATCAAACTTGTTGATATTTGGCTTTATTTTTAGTATTCAATTCAATCCATCCTATTCATTCAATGTTATGCTTCTTGAAGAGAGAGTGAAAACTCATCACATTGAGTAACTGGGAATTCTCTGGTTTAATTCATGCTGCAAGTTACACGTGTACTTAAAAGTTAAATAAAAGTGCAGCTTGCTGAGATGTAGAGATTAAAATATCTCACATAGCTTTTTACATTTATTATAAAACACATATGATTGATTTCTGGAAAGGAAGACACTAGATAAATCTAATAAATAAATCAATACACGTTCCCTTATTTGGGGAACAAGAAGATAATGCGTTTAAACAACTCTAATCATTTTACAAACCTTTTTCATATCATTTATGAAACAATATAGTGTCAAACTCTATTTTTTTAAATAATTAGCGTCTGTTTTTTATCAAGTGCTACTTTTTCCTAAATGTATAGGAGTAATAGCTCATTAAAAAATTCACATTATTAGAGACGCAGGAATATGTTATTAACCATCAATATCTGAAATGTAAACTGGAATATCGAGCCTTAGGAGCAAAAGAATCCAGGGCTCATGTTTTCTTGTTAGTTTATGTAACAAATAAGCTAGCTATATATTTCTGTTAGTAAGGTGTGTCTAAGTGTATCATAATTACTTCTTTGATTGAGTTTGTCTGCATATCAAAGCACATTCATAATATGAACAAACTAAAGCAAGCATCTAAAATGCCTGCAAGCATCTAAAAATTCCATAATACATTCTATTAAGAAAATATATGGAAGAGAGATTTTAAAGAATAGAAATATCTAAGGTTGCGTTAATTAATAGAGTTACAAAATTACATTGTGAGATGAATTTTTTAAGAGATCATTGATTGGTGTCCAATGAGAATGTATGCAGATGGGATGGGCATGCTGAAACTGGAGAATGTCTTTAATCTTTTCCTGAAACAATATTTCCTGGGCACTTATTATAGGCTAAATATTGTGGTAGATCCTATGTGGGCACTAAATAATAAACTTTCTGTTCTTAAAAGAGGAAACTAATTATTTTAGGGCATAAATGTGCATTTTGAAAGGGCCACCTTATATAATAAAAATTAAAAATCATAAATGATTTTGTTGTCGAATTATGAAAGCAATGCTAATTTGAAAAAAATAACCTAATACTTAATATCCAAGTTTGATTAGTAAAGGTAAAATAAAAAGAAAATGTTTATTGTCCAGAATCATATGAAAATTTTTTCAGAATAATTTAAGCATGTTTTTCAATTTTCATTTTGTTGAAAGATAATTCACATTGCATAAATCAATCAGACAAATTGGAAGAAAAATTAAACAGAGCATTTTCTTTTTTCACCATACTATGGAAAACAAAGTTGTAGTTTATATTTCTAATATACTTGTTTAAGCATACTCCTTTAGGCCCTGAATACACTAAATAAGAAAATAGTGTGCAATAGAATACTCTCAACATTTATACCCAAATATCAAAATAGTTTAAATGTGTACACATTTCATATATTTTGCACTTAACTGAAAGAATTGCTCACTATCCTCTTCAGTGGGTTTTATTGCAATTTGCATGTTTCTGCTTAAGAAAAGATAATCACTTATTCATTGAAAAACTGCTCCAGATTCTAAATCTGGATAAGATGGAGTAGCTTTCAAGACATCAAAAACAACTAGAAAACCCAGATCCAAATGCAAAAATAAGTCTGTTTAAAAAAAATAAGATAGCTGCCTAGGTAACCAGGAACTCAGAAGGCAAGTTGCTGAAGGGTAAGGACCTTCAAAGTAGGGAGGTGACATTGTGTTGGCCTCCTTTTCCCTTGGGTCATTTCCAAACTTTGTAGGAAAATGCTGAAAATCTACATGGACGATTGCAAATCAGAGGCAGAGAAACCAGTACAGCTTTTAGCAATATTGCAGAGGTGGAGAGACAACGTCGAAAGGAGAACTAGTAAAACAACCGAGACTGGAGCAGCCAAGACAGTAGGGAGAAGCAAGGAGCTAAGGATTTAAGAGACTGGGACAATCCAAGAGGATGAGAAGGCCAGCTTCTTTAAGCCAGTGCAAATCGTTACTGAAGCTGACAAAAATCTCTATCTGGAGCAGATGACTTGAAATAAGAAGGATATTCATTCCACCATATAAAATTAAGTCAGTGTATAAGTGCCAACACTGCTTTATCAATTTTTTTCTTAAATATATTCACAATTGCATATGATCTTAAAATTCCTGTCTATAAAATCAGAAGCAATAATGATTTAAAGACATAATGTGTGTGTGTGTTTTAATAACGTAATAGGGTTTGGGATCAACATTTTCTTCTTGAAATTATTTTGAAAAATTCCTAAAAGAACATCATACCTTACTGTTTGTATAAAGAACAATGAGTTCTATCTTGATTATTATTATTTACTATTTTATAAGTAAATATATATGGTGTTTCAGACATAGGTGAACATTTGCTTTAAAACTCCTGGCTTGGAATTTGGACCAGGAAAAAAAAAAATCTGAAATGAACAAGCACACGAAGTGAAAAAGTACACGTTGAAGCCCCTTGTATATGGGGTGATCGTATAATTTATCATCCAAAATGGGGTGTGAGTGGGAAGATGGTTATTTATCATCATGTCAGGAAATAAGGTATAAACTGGACTGTCAAAGAAAACCCAGATGTGTGATAACCCAATTCATAAACCTCTGTGACCTAACAGAGCACAGAGTTCACAATTTATTGGTCCATAAATATTGACTGTGCTGATTCTAAAATAACCAAACAAATCGAAGGGGAATTAAGAGTTTCGGCTTGAAACTGAAGAAAAATAATTATCTTTATGATCTGTAGGGAGATTGTTTCCCATATATCACCTCAATTGTGAAATTAATCACTAAAAATGATTTTTAAATAGAGTAATTAATACTAGATGGTTTATACAAATAGACCCAAATAATATCTTAGATTAAATGCTATTAAATATTCTCTTTATCATTCCTCTTATGTATTGTCTAGACCTTATATAAATTAGTAACACATCACAAACTGTTAGTGGGCTTTAAACACAAATTATTTCTCCTTGTTTATCATAATTTACATATGAACCTGAATACTTTCCATAATTAGAATCTAGATTATACCTAATAGCACAAAATATGATTATCGTGAATATTAAATGCACAACGTAGTCAGTACTACACAACATTACGAAAAGACTTTGGGAAATTTGTTGAAAGTAGACAAAATTCTAAAAGTCCCTTTAAGGAAATCATGGTCAATTAAAATGCAAGTTCACTTTTTACATCTGAGAGGCTTGAATTACAATGGGTCAAGCAAAACTTTTTAGTCTCCACCTGCCTCAACCTCTGTCCAGCCCAGATGAGGGTATACTAGATGTCTGACGACTGTAGACTCAGTTGCCACTCTCTCTCCTGAGTCAGTGGATGTACCACGTGGCAGCAACAATGTCTGAACCTCTCATTCTGGTGCTTCTGATGGAGTTTTAGCATTAAATACTATGATAGTTATAAAATTTCAGGGTTCATATCTTCCCCTCATGTTTGGACTGGCAACAAAGAATATTGTAGACTTATTGAAGGCACCTCTAATTACTCCACATTCGATTACATTTCATTAAATTTACATAGATCATTTAAATAAACTTTCTCAGTTGCTTAAGGATTGAGAATTAAGGAAAAAAATGATCATTTCCAGCCTCAATTTAAGACTATTGAAATCGTATTCTTTGACTTGTCCTCATGAATATGTTATGAAATATTTAATACTTAGTCCTCTTGGGATGCAGGGGGGAAACTGACTTTTAGGATTTGTTGATTCTTGTGATATAAAGACTCTCATCATAGCTGATTATATGCTACCTAAAAATTTAATCATCAGCTCCCAAAAGACCACATGAGCTGACAGTAGGACACCACTGTTTTTACTCTTCCTGTAGAGAAAAGAGATTAAAGTAATTGATATTGATTGATTTGTATATTCCTCTAACCACTACACATAACCTTAGAGATGATCACATTTTCTTTCTCTGTTGTTTATTCCCTCAAATGTTCTAATTGTCCATGGAAAATTGTTTTATATGTATTGCATTTCTATACAATATTAAATGTCCCCTGAAAGAAATGACCATATGCTTGTTTTTTTGTTTTCTTTTTTGCATTTCTTCATTATCGTTACTACTATACATGCAGAGAGGCAGAGAGTTGCAACACACAAATGCTGTTGGTGATAATGACCATATGAGAGTAAGGGTTTCCTTGCCCAAGACTGAAAATCTATAAATTGAACTTCCATCAGATGAATGGCCCTGCAAAGCTTCAGAGAAACTGACCACAGCCCAAGTGTTCACAATAATCAATTCTAGTCCAAAACCAGGATGAGGTATCAGTACACTGATTATACTAGGAGGGGAGCTGATACTTTCCCACCTCCAGATATTAAACTGAAAAAAGAAGGTTAGTATGTAGCTTCTACCATATCATATTGTCTTTACAACCTAGACCCTAATCCTAGCAGGAGAGACACTACTGTTTTGATAATAATTCAGCTTAAATATTCCATAGACTCATGGTTGTGTTCTTTTTCCCTGATTCAGAGGTCCTGCCTTGCCATATATCACTGTATATGTTCTCCCGTGTAATGGGGCAAAAGGAATTCTGAACACATGCTGACGATTTTCTCTATATGACTTTCCCTTATGTGTGCTACGCCAGAAGGCTTGAAGTAACCTTGTTTGGGCATTTGCCCTTGTTTGTAAGACCCTACATTAGAGTGCTCTATGAGTATTTTGTATCACTTTATATGTGGGAGAAATGTGAACGTGAGTTATTTTGAGGCTCTAATTTAAAAAAAAATTGACTCATAAAATTTTATTAAAGCACAGAATAGAACTATTTCTAGGAAATCCACAGTAGAGTATGCATGTGGTTTAAATAGCAAGTTTTTAAATAATCAAAAGTATTCTCATAATTGCCCATACCCTTCAGAATTCGACACAAAGCTAAAGACATTTGGAAAAACAAGAGGTCTAATTGTCCATTGACTCTGCCACCTTAACATTAACTTTGCAGAAATAGCTTACTAATTGCCAGATCGTATGTTGTAGTGTTCCTAAAAATGAGATGCTCTTCTTTATTGTTTCTAAAATTTATTTCCATCAAGTCTGCTTGAGAGGTTCATAACTATGTCTCAAAGAAATTAAAGGAAATATACAATTATTGAATACATTGTTATTTGTTCATAAAGAAGACATTCTTAGACTAGAGCACTATATAACTTTCCACTTTAAATAATCAGCTATGCCCAACTTGGCTTTAGTTTACACGTGGCTTTGAAATATGGGTAAGAAGTTGTTATTCAAATGAGCACATTACCCTTGATTTTGTCCTGGGAGCAACTGAGTCTTTTGTTTAGAATGTGTTCTGCTATTTAACCTAAAGGCATATTTTCTTAATTGTGCCATTTCTATTATACCTATTTATGTCTCCTTGGACCGCAGGATGTATTTGCATGTTCTGAATTATTGTAATTACTCAGCCACTACCCAGCTTATCTTTTTGCAGGCACACTTTGCACCTGGGTAGTTTATTTGCATATTAGGGACATCTTTCCCTCCCCTGCTGCTATGAATTGGGACAAATAGGACTTGCTATCACAAGACAGAAGAATCATCACTTCTTTCTCCCATTAAGGCCTGTTTGTTAGGCACTTATGCAGACCCCAATTCTGTGCAAAAATGGGATTTTTCACAATAATTTGAAAAAAAAAAGTTTGTCTGTGGTTGGCACCATAATTTTTCTCCTTTATCCGACTAAACAAGAGAAAGAAAGAGAATTTTTAACCCCCAATGCATACATATAGATATCCATTGCAAAAATTATCCTAAACATGAGGATGAGAAAAAAAAAAGAAAGATTTATTTTGGTAGATTAAGTATTTATGTGTGTTTTTGTGCACAGGAGGTGGGAATATATTTTAACTGTATTTGTTTAGATAGGTTTTCCTGAGACTTTGTCTTCAAACTAATTTGTACAAATTTCAATTTCAATATATTCCTATTGTTGAGAAAGTTGTGGAGATACAAACTAATTAAGAAACTTTTATAAATTTTTTTAATGTTTATTTATTTTTGCCAGAGAGAGAGAGAGAGAGAGAGAGAGAGAGAGACCGAGCATGAGCAGGGGAGGGGCAGAGAGCGAGGGAGACACAGAATCTGAAGCAGGCTCCAGGCTCTGAGCTGTCAGCACAGTCTGACGCGGGGCTCGAACCCACGAACTGTGAGATCATGACCCGAGCTGAAGTCGGACGCTCAACCGACTAAACCACCCAGGTGCCCCAATTAAGAAACTTTTATAACATTTTTTATTATCTCAATTAAATGTTGACACTTTTTTCTTTTGAGTTGACATTTACTTTAAATGTATTTTCCTTTTATATACTGGATGAATGAAGGAAGTAACACAAGGAACTGGTTGTTATCCTCCCTTTTAGAATTCTCTCTATATCCTTAACTAAATTATATACAAACTTGAAAGATTCTTCCCCAATCATACTTCCTCTATCAAATTATACCTTATTGTCACACTCTTTTCTAATATTTCCTTCATCTGGGATCCTGTGATATGTAAGGCCTCTGGTTGCTTAACATCTCTCATGACTCCCCTCTTATGTGCTTTACTGGGAAGGTATTGGGACGAAAAAATAACTAAGGAATTTGAAACCAGAAGACTCTGATTTTAAAGTCTGAATTTGAATACTGTTTTTGATATTCAGTAGTCAGATGGCCTGAGGCACAATTACATTATGTCTCCGATTTTGAACTTCCTCATTCAACAATAATAGCGAAAACAAAACAAACTTATTGAGCATCAAATAACACTGGGGATATAAAGCTGAATAGCACACAGTCTCTGTTGTCAGAGAAAAAATGGGATGGCCCACTGTCTTTAGAACAAGGCAAGATAAGTTTGAGCCTACTCATGCTGGCTCTCCTCCAGCAGTATCCCAACCCCATGGCTAGGGACCTCCTGGGCCAACAAGGTGTGTCCTTCCAGCATCCTCCTTTCTAACCCATTCTCTGGGTATCCTTGAGTCCACAACTTTTTGCCCAGCAGGACAGAGGACGTATGCAAAGTGTGCATAATCCTCTGTTTGCGTCAATTTTTCTAAGAGTGAAATACACCAGTAATGTGAACCCATAAGGCCTGGGGAGAAGCTAAGAGACAATTACTTGTAAAAGGCATAGACAGAGCTGCATTTTCACGCTGACTGCCCACCCACATGTTTGCACACTAGGGCGCTACAGTATGGGGTGAGAAAATGGGTATGCTACAAGCCATAGGCTGGACCTTTGAGACATCAAAACTTCAAAATTTGAAGTTACCATTGCATTCCTTAAGAAGACTTGACATATTTATCGAGGTAACAGGGCAGAATATGATTTGTTATATTAGTTGGTAGCGTGATTTGTAACTTTTATATATTCAAATATATGAAACACAGATCTGTAATGAACGTTTGTCCCTTGTTAACCTCTAAACCCCAATTGAACTCTTGCAGATACTACCTAAGGGTCTGATAAGACAGGATATCTAACTCTATTTAACCTGTAGTGGTAAGATAGGTCACTTTCTTTGGGGTGGAACAAATGATTAACCTTAATTTACCAGGATAAATGGAAAGTATGTAGCCAAAGTGTATATGCTAGGTCAGTCTAAATGGATCCAGCTGCTACCATAATGCTCCTTAAGAAGTGAGTCAAGTTGACATGGGGAGCAGTCCCAGGTTGGACAAAGCCAGGCTGTTAGACGAGCTGGCATTTTTATTTGCTGGACCAAAGATTCTTAAGCATAACAGAAAACACTATGTTCTATGGTGTTTATTTCCTCTTGTTTGACTTCACAGCTTTCCTTTCTTGCCCTTCAAGGAGGAGAAAGAAGAGAATCAGCTGTGTTGCAAGCATATATTGAATTTTAATCATTGTATAATTCTCTCCAGCAAGATTATCTAAAGCTTACGCATCCCTTGAAGTAACACTTTTAAAGGTCTATCAGATCACAAGGCCAAAGGGCCATACAAACAAATGTTTTTATTAATTCAATTTTTCAGTATGGTTGAAATGTGATATCACAATTTCCATGCAAGCAGATTAAAGTCATAAATCTGAGTTTATCATACCACCTTGAAATTAAACAAGAGAGCAAGAACTCCCCTTTCAATCTGAGGACAAGAAATGGGAAAGTGAAACATGTCAGAGTCTAGATAGAGATTTCAAAGAGCAAACTTTCAATCACTGAATCTATGCAATAGTGTGGGAAGAAGAAATAGACAACCATGGTTAAATATTCTCCAACCTGAGAGGTCAAGTCAAAGACAAATTGCTTACTAGCCAGGGTACTTGACCACACACTTAAATTTGTTATATTCCACATTCTGCAACAAAGGTCAAAGTCAATAAAGATATGAAAGATAAAGTACATTTTTTTATTATTACAAGTTTAATGTAAAAAATATTTGAGTGTATGTGAAATGTGTAAGTTTTTAGTTCTATTCTCCTTTTATCTCATTTTCTCAGATGACCATCCAGTCCCATCTGTAGACTCATGAACATTTTAGTTACTTTGGGTTGAATATAGCTGAAAAGATTAGACTATACATAACACTTTGTTTAACATTTATCACAAAGTTTACATTAAAAATGAAGGAAAAAAGCAAAGCAAATGTCCCTACTCAGCCCTTAACAACTGAGAGTAAGAAGGATAAAACCTGCAATCTTATGCTTGTTCTTCACTTGCTAGTAAGGAATTTTTCTTAAAGTCCCAAGTAGATCTCTGAACTTCAAATCATTCTGCAACAAGTTTCAGAACTTTGTTGTTTTCTCCTGCGTGCTTCTTATTTTCATCGTGTTCGTTTTAGTTAACGTTCGCTGAAAAGCCTTTACTTTAAAGTCACCTCATACTCAACTCCAAGCCTATGATACACACAATACATGGCACAAACATTAGAAACAGAAGCAAGGAAGTATTCACCATAAAAATTAGGATAGTTATTAACTTTAAAAAAGAGGCAGTTGTGATAAGAAACAGGCATCCAACAGTCCTTCAGGATTCTGGCAATTTTCTTTTGCCTTAGTTACATAACTACTTGTTTTATAATGACTATAGAAAGTGTGCATTTGTGCACAATCAATTTTTAAAGATTCATTTTGTCTATTACATTACAAAGTTTTTGCAACAGGATTATATCTTAACTCTATAATATAAACTGTAGACAGACAGATATGTTTAACCTACATCTTGAATTCAAGTGAATTGTGAATTTGATTTATTTTCTCTCTCCATGGAGTTCCTGAGGATGTTTATTCTATCAAGGATAACTGACAATCAGCTAAAGTTTAAAATAAGAGCTGCCATACAGCATTCAAGAAATCTTTCAAAAATATCTAGTCTCTGAATGCAGATGGAATACATCCAACTACCATGTGAAAAAATTTTCTGATTATGAAAAAAGCAGCATCATATATTAACTGAACAGAACCTAACATTAAAATACAATCTTTTTTATAAGAATAAAATATTCCAGGGGTGCCTGGGTGGCTCAGTGTGTGGAGCGTCAGACTCCTGGTTTTGTCTCAGGTCATGATCTCACGGTTCATATGTTCCAGTCCTTCTTAGGGCTCTTTGCTGATGGTGCAGAGCTTGCTTGGAATTCTCTCTCTCTCCCTCTCTCTCTGCCCCTCCCCTACTCTCTCTTTCAAAAGAAATACATTTTTAAAAACTTAAAAAAAACCCAAAATATTCTCATTTCCATAATTAATCTGATTTTATACTGGTACAAATTCAAATGTCTGTGTAGTCAATTTGATAAACACTTAGTAAAATAAAGAACGATGGCCCAAGAGTCTTAGAGGATGAATTTTATAGCAAAAGTTCAATAAATGGTTAAATTAACTTATTGGTTGATCAAATACATGGAAAAGTATTTTGTCTTGAAATAAATTGGTATATTCAAAAGAATGAAAGAATTTCCGTTGCAGCATCTCCAGGACATTTGCATTGGGACTGGTTTCAGCAACACTTTCTCTAACCGTATTTGTGGTGGAAAATATGCATGCATTTCTTGAGCAGCCAAAGTGGTAGACTCTAATGATAATCAGAAATATCCAGTCAAACAACCTCTAAACACCTTTATTGTTGGGGGAAAGTCTTCTAACTATATATGTTAAATAAAAATGTATATGTATCCTCCTTCTCTAGTCACGTAACCTGTAGGCACGTGTCTGAGGCTTGGGCAATGGGCACTCCATCTGATAGTTGGTTGTTCAGAAAGTAACACAAAAATTCAGAGTCAGTCAGAGGTTAGTAGTTCATAGTTTTGTTGGTTGACCTGAGAGGTCAGAAGCAGAGGAAGAAATGCTCACGGTAGCAAGAAGTCTCCAGCGACAACGGTGGTGATGACAGAGATAACATCCCAAGCAGAGAGATCTTGATGTTTAAGACTTGAGGAACGTTAGAGCTCACTGAGCTCCTGGACATTTTGTGAGTACTCCTCCTATGCTTCTGAAAATTTTGCTTATGCTTAAGTTACATAGATTGGCTCTCTTCTTTGGTTTCAACCAAAAGCTGGTTTTTAGCATTCTCTAGCTTAGTGTTTTACTGTGTTGTAATACATCCTATCACAAATATTGTATGTGACCATACAAACTCAGATATATTTTTTACTGCTACAGGTACTTAAATGTCATACATCTTTTTTTTTTATTGTTAGAGGTACTTGTACTTTGTACACAATACTTTAGCTTGCATTGTAACCCCTTTTTTAGAGAGCTTATGGGTTTGTGTGTGTGTGTATGTGTGTGTGTGGTCATCTTTCTGTGTGCATGTGTGTGCTCATCTTTCAAGAAAGACTTACATTCTCTAGGGTAAAGAAGTGTGGTGTGTTTGACCTTGCATAATTTTAGTAATCAGAATTGAAAGCAGCTATTGAACCAAGAAGACCTGGAAAAGCCCTTACAAGAGTCTCTGTTAGATACCCACAGTGTAGACACTACAAAGTGTAGATTTCTCTGGTCTTTCATCCACAAGGATGCAAGACACGGCATCTGTCTCCTCTTTAGCACACAAAATGATAATCACGCTATTTGCGGAGTAGCGCTAAAGCAGAACAAATTAGAATGGAATTGGACAACAACCAAATTAATTACCAGGCAACCTGAAATGATTTAATGAAGTCATTGAAAATATTTTTTTTCATAGGAAAGTGATTTGCCAGATATGTTTGGAAGTAGCCCTTGCATTTTTTGGGACTTTTCTCTCCCAATCTATGACTATCGACAGAGAAATTAAATTGAAAAACCTATTTACCATATCAAAGTTCTTAGAAAATTATTAACAGAATATCACAGAGCTGAGTGAAGACCCTCTATGAATCCACACTAAATCTGAGATTGTAGCGTCAACATCCCTGAATGTATTCATCGCTAGGTTCATGAGCTCTACGAGACATTTTATTTAAAGCACAAATACGTGTGGCAACAGACAGAAAGGAGTAAAATATTTTTTTCTCTTATGAACAAAATGAATCCAAAAATTCTACACTGTTTTAGAGGTTTTATAGAACTATTAACAAAACATTGTGAAAACTTCAAGAGATTTTAGACATTCAGCAGGGAAGATGAACTTTGACTAATAAATACATTTTGAACTTTGTCAGTGGGAAATTTAGAGCTGTGATGCTATTACCAGATGTGAGGTTTTAAGGTTGTTTCTAAAATTGCCACAAGTAATAGGTCTAGCAAATAAGAGGCAATTCTGAGCCATCCACATGAAAGAGAATCTGATAACGTCTTCAGGCACGCTAATTAGTATTAGTTGATGTACTGCCAACATTTAAGAATACCCATTAAAACACAAAGGAAAAATCGAAGGTGAGAAAATTAGATTATAATATTTTCGATATTTTATTTTGTTTAGTTTTAACATAATATGGTTTTCCCAAATAACATTGAATATGATCTGTCAAGCATAATTATGATTCAGATTAATTCTTATGGTTGTTAAAAAAAAGGGTCTTGTTTCTGACATTGCCAACCACATGCATACTTTCAGTAAGAATACAATCAGTATGTTGCAGCTGCCTTTACTTATTACAATTACCATTATGTAATTAGCTCTCTAATTGTGGCATATAACAGTTTGCCTGTGCTTGGTTTACCATGCACCATTTTATTTTTGTCATTACTTTGTACGGCTTAAACCCTCTGTTAAAAACGTATGGTGGTGCTGGTTGGCTCAGTAGGTTGAGCGTCCAATTCTTGGTTTCAGCTCAGGCCATAATCCCAGGGTCATGGGATCTAGCCCCGTGTAGAGCTCCATGCCGAACTTATGATGGTCTCTTTCCCGGGGCGCCCGGATGGCTCAAGTGGCTGAGCCTCCGACTTCGTCTCAGGTCATGATCTCTCCGTGAATTTGAGCCCCACATCGGGCTCTGTGCTGACAGCTCAGAGCCTGGAGCCTGCTTCGGATTCTGTGTCTCCCTCTCTCTGCCCCTTCCCAGCTCATGCTCTGTCTCTCTCTGTTTCTCAAAGATGAATAAATGTTAAAAAATAAAAATTAAAAAAAATTCTCTTTCCCTTTGCCCCTCCCCCCAATAAATAAAATGAAAAAGTGCAGACAAAAGGTATTACATGAGGAAAAGTGGATCCAAACCTTGAAACAGTTATATAAATATTCTGATATATATTGAAACTTGCACATTACATAATTTTAAATCGGTAATGGCTTTGATTTTTACTTCATAAATCTTATTATGGATCTACAGTGAATTAAACATGTAAATTACAGTTCCTTGGACACATGCAATATTATGCTTTCTAACAAAATCTATAGAACTTTTGATTTTATAAATGAATCGCCACAAAAGATTTTGTATTTTCCTGTGAAGGCTTTAAGTAGCTCTTTTTTGTTTTAAAATTAATTTGGTATAGCCAGTTTCAGAATACAAAAGAGTATGACTCATAATTGTCCTCTTCCAATAAGAAAATTCAATGTAGTCACCTGACTTGCTAAAATTTATACCAAAATGCTATGGTAATGGATCTTGTAACTTTTCAAAAAAATTAAAAAATAAAAACGACAAGGGTGCCTGGGTGGCTCAGGTCATGATCTCGTGGCTCACGAGTTCCAGCCCCGCATTGGGCTCAGAGCCTGGAGCCTGTTTCAGATTCTGTGTCTCCCTCTCTCTCTGCCCCTCCCCTGCTCGTGCTCTGTCTCTCTCTCTCAAAAATAAATATCAACATTAAAAAAAATTTAAAAAATAAATAAAAATGACCATAGTTATGATGCAGCCTCGTGATTTCCTTCTATTGCAACAGTTCTCTTAATTACATATTAATCAATAATACATAAAAATCCATATCAGAATATGACAAAATAAAAAGATTGTGCAACATAAACACTTTTATTCTATTTCCAAATGCTTCTTGGAAATATTTTCCCTTTTTACATTTGTTGATACCTTCTTTAGATTCAGCTTCTAAAATTTTTGTTAATTTAAAAAATTATTAAGAAAAGTCTATGCATATTCATATTTATTCAGTTTTTATGTATTTTTTTAAGTTTATTTATTTAGAGAGAGAGAGTGAGCATGAGTGAGTGGGAGGAGGGATCGAGAGAGGGAGAGAGAGAATCCCAAGCAGGCTTCCCACTCTGCTCAGCGCAGAGTGCAACGTGGGGCTCTATCTCACGAACCATGAGATCATACCCGAGCCAAAACTAAGAGTCAGACGCTTAATCGACTGAGCCCCCCAGTGCCCCATGTAGTGTTTTTTTTTCTATTGCAGGCTTCTACCCAAAAAACGATAGTACATTTAGTAGTCATGTCAACCTAGACTCCTCCTCTTGTTTGTGGCAGTTTCACACGTTTTCCTTGTTTTTAATGACCTTGACGATTTTAAGTCCTACTGGTCACATATTTTGAAATATGTCCCTCAGAGGGATTGGTATGATGTGTTTCTCATGATCATGCTTGTTTATCTGTTTTGGGGAGGGAGACCTCAAAAGAAAAATGTCTTTTAATCCTACCATCACGAGGCTATATAATATTAGCCTGACTTATGACTGTTAATGTTAACTGCAGTCATCTGGCTTAGGTAGTGTTTCTTGGGATTATTACATTGAAATTACCCCTTTTCCTTTGTAGAAACTCACCATGCCTGTGTCTTTTTAGATGGATAAATATATAAATCTATCAATTATCTATATACGTAGATCTCTCTGTGCATAGATCTATACCTCTCTATAAGCCAGTTTTTATCTATATTAAGCAAAATATAAATTCACACTGATGTCTCCAAATTTATTCCGACATAAATCATTCTAGCTTTTTCCCCTGGTTTATCTGTAATCGCCTATGCCAACATTGAGAATCCTGGATCCTTCCATTCACCTTCCTTTTACTTAACCTTTTAGTCCGAGTGTTAACAACTGTTCACTTGTGCTGCCATGGAAATGTTATCAACTATAGTACAGCACTGTGTACAGCTCCTTTTAACATCAGTTTGTCAGATTGGACTCATTTCCACAGGTTCTTAGGCTAGTGCCTTTTTCACTCAACACTTTCCATCATTAATTTATTAGTAATATGGTTTGATTACTTTGTCAGTCTGTATTCCTTCCTGGGAACAACCAACAATATATTTGTGTGTGTGTGTGTGTGTGTGTGTGTGTGTGTATACAACACACTTGCATATTTATATTATATATAAATATATATATAGACACACACATATACATATATATAGTTATAACTTATGTATATATTACATACATAATGTATACTTACATATATAATTAAGTGTATCTATGTTTAATTTTAATACATTAAGACTCATTTTCATGCTGTAAATCTCTATGGTTTCAACACATACGTAGTATCAATCATGTACCCATAGCTACAGTATCATACAAAATATTTTATCACTTTAAAGAGATACCCTGTGATTGATCTATTTGACGTCACTTCAACCCGAATCCCTGGGAACTTTTCATTGTTTCTCTTATGTTACGTTTTCTAGAAGTTCATATAAATGGAATCTTAGAGTATGCAATCTTTTTATAGTGGCTTTATTGACTTAAAAATATGTATTCAAGAATCATCCATATCTTTGTACAGAAAGATAGCTAATTTTTATTTATAGTAAAATAGTATTACATTCTATCTCTGTGCCAGAGTTGTTTTTTTCCATTCACCTATCAAAGGTCATCTTGGCTATTTCCAGTTTTGGACCATTATGAATAGAGATGCTATATACATCTGTGCGCTGTGCGTGTGTGTGTGTGTGTGTCTGTGTGTGTGTCTGAGTGTATACATGAATTTTCAAATCAGTTGAGTAAATATCTAGCAGCAAAGTTAATGAATTATATTGTAAGGCTAGCTTTTTAAAAACCTGCCAAATTGTTTTATAAAATGGGTATACTATTTAAGTTCCCATCAGCAATGAATGAGTACTCTTGCTGTTTCACATCCACACCAACAATTGGTCGCTTTTTTTTTTTTATTCAAGTGATTTCAATTGGCGTGCAGTGATATCTCAATTGTTTTTTGAATTTCCTTGATGATAAATGGTGATTTATGTCATATGTGTATTTTTCATTTGTAGCCTTTGAATCATAATTTTGGAAAATTTTAAAGAACAAAAATTAAAGATAAAACATACCACCCTACTTTTTTTTAAGTTTATTTATTTATCTTGAGAGAGAGAGGGAGAGAGAGAGAGAGAGAGCAAGCAGGATTTGGGCAGAGATACAGAGACAATCCCAAGCAGGCTCTGCACTGCCAGCATAGATCCCAATGTGGAATTCGAACTCAAAAATCACAAGATCATGACCTGAGCTGAAACCAAGAGTCGGATGCTTAACCAATTGAACCACCCAGGCACACCAACACCACCCAACTTTAATTAGATGCAATACCACAAGTGAACTATAAAATATCATAAAGAAATGATCTTAGTATAAAATCAGGTAAATATTGTATTAAGAATGACAGAATGTGATTAATAGTTTTAAATACATGGGACAAGTTAAACAGTCAACATGATAATTTGTGCCACATTTTTTTGAGTATATTCAGAATACTTTAATGTGAGTAGATATCACAGATGTTCTGGAGTTATTTTTTAAGGTCAAATTATCATTAAGTTACTTTCCTAAGAAATGTCAAGTATACTATGATAAAGGACTTACTTCAGTTTGAGCAGAGCCTTTATCTGCCTTACTGATCTCTTTTTAACAAGAACTATTAAAAGCTACTGGGCCCATATTAAGTATATACTTGTACAAGGCCAAAGGCAAGAAGAAAGAACTTTTAAAAGAGTCAAGCTTACATAAACATTTGAAGAAAGATTTCTTATGGCTTTAAGTTGCTCATTCATTTATATTTCATGCAACAAAAATATTTTAAGTTTCTATTTGATTTCAGATATCTAAAACTCATTTTTCTTGAGTAGGTTACCTAATTCAGACTTTTTAAATATTTTTATATCACATTTTATTTCTCAAATAATAGTGTTATCCAAATTATATATTCATTTATGCATATTTAAAAATATATTTAATAATACATTGAATGATTGCTGTCTATTTGGTCCTGTTCTAGGTGCTAGAAGACATCAGTAAGCAAAAGAGACAAATCCTTGCTTTTGGAGGCTTACATTTTGGAGGGAGGGTCACAAATAAATAATATTAATATGTAAAAGAAATATTATGCTGGATAGTAATATATACTATAGAGTGTGGTGTTTTACATGACATTTTTACCATGTAAATATTAAACATTTTTACATGAGGCTGTGAGAAGAGTTAATACAAGGGGTGAATTTTTGGTAAATACCTAAAAGATAATGACAATGGTATCCTGCATGTATTTGGAGAGAGAGTAAGTGCAAATGCTCTGAGGCAGCAGTGTTTCTGGTCAAATGACGGTGATGAGGCCAGTGTAACTGAAGTGTTGCTCTATGATCAGGAGACTAGTAGAAAATGTCAAAAGGATAAGACTGTTACTTCTCAAAGTGGGATGAGAAGCACCGGTTTTAGCAGAGGCGTGTCGTGCTCAGATATGTTTTAACATTGATCGCGAAGACTCCTTTGTTGGGGACAGACTGAGGTGCGCTAGAAGGAAAGACTAGGAGACCAGATAAGATGTTACTACTTTCATGAAAGGGAAGGAATTAAAAAGGACTCGGATTGTGGGGTGGGGCTAAAGAGCCTAAATGCCAGATATCTTCTGAAGTCAATCAGATAGAATTTTCCAGCAGAACTCATAAGATCTGAGAAAGAGCAATTTAAAGAAATGAGCGAGGACTTTGGACTGAGTAATTTAAAGAATGGATCTGCCTTCAACAGAGGTGAGGAAAACAGTTGAAGAAGGCTTGGGAGAAGATCACCCTTGGCGATGTTAACTTTAAGATGCTGTGTGTTATACTACTCAAGATGTTGAATCAGATGCACATTTCTGCAGTTCAGGGACATTGCCTGCACTTGAGAAAAAAAAAATTCTGAATGGTCAACATATCAATGTCATTTAAAATCAAATACTTGCATGGCAATATAAAACAATGAATGCAATCAATGAATAAGAGATATTTTGTCTGGTTGTCCACTAATGTCACAAGCCAGTTACAAAGGTAAGACAAGGGGCAAAATGTAGTGTATGTACACGAAATAATGTATAATACCAAATTGTTATTAATAATAATTATTTCTTCTCTATCGATAAGAGAAACAGAGTGACTCCAAGTATTTTGTGAATGAGGAGCTTAATATGCATATTGGTGTTTGGGAAGTAAACATTTGGAACAGTTAGAATATCAGAAAAAAACAACCAGGTAAGTCTGAAACCCTGGAACAGATGGGCAATGAAGAATTCATGGAAAACTTCAAGAGACATTAAGTGCGTCATAACATAGCACTACAAAGGCGGAGGGGATCGCAGAGAAATCTGGAAGCCACTGCCTCTGCTGAGCGGCTGCTTCTGGAACCCAAACATAGGCCAGAAGGAGAGCAAGGATATGAGCGTCTCTACATCCTCATCATTTCTAGTCAGAATAAATGTCTCAGGATATTGGGCACTTCTGCCTTTCAAATCTCTCGAAAGCACCAACTCATTGATAAAAATCTAACCTGGATTATATAGAAATGGGATTTAGAGAATGAACCCAGTTTATGACCTGAGCAATGGTGCCAAGGTACGAGCTCAGTATTCATATTCAGTCCTTTTACATATTTAACTTCTTTTTTGTGTGTGTTAGATTGAAGGTTTATGTATATACATATATATATATATATATATATTCATATATATGTATGTACATATACATATACATTTATGTTGACTACATAGAGTATATACAGTGTGATCTTGGTTTTGGGGCTAGATTCCCGTGATTTATCATTTACATACAACACCCCAGTGCTCATCCCAACAAGTGCCTTCCTCAATGTCCATCACCCATTTTCTGCTCTCGCCCACCCCACAAATACATCAGCAATGTCATGTTTTCATCGAACACAATACCACTAGTGCTTAGACCAAAAGGACAAACATCCCACTTAATTCATCTTTCAATAACGTTCATTCTTTTCACTGATATATAACTTCCTTTTATATTGAATAGTAATATTAAATATTTTGAAATTAAATATTGAGATATAGGGTTAACCACTCTTAACATACATTGTTTTGATAATAAAAGAGAAAGGCAGTACAAAATATTTGGTTAATATTTATATCAAATCAACTAAGATATACTCATAAATCCTTATTTCTTAAACTCTTCAAATGATCATAGCAGGTATTTACAAATTCGTTTGTCCAGAGAATCTTCCATATCTGCTTTGCTCTCAGCAAGCACACCAAATACTTGTGATCCACGCTTGGTGAGGGGACAACAAATTTTATTCCTGCAGAGTTTGTGTTATTAGCAGTTATCTCTTTAATATATTAATAAATTTTATTTTAATTTTACCACAAACTTTATAGTAGTAAGAGGTTTCCTTAAAAACATTGTGTTTCTAAGTATTTTTTCTATGCCCACATTGTGTAGTAGCAATTCAAGTTTTCATTGATAGTAAGAATTCCTCACCTATGCCAGTACAGTAAGCTTTCTATGTCTGCTGGCTCAGTAAAGAGCCCAAAGTAGTTAAGTGGCATCTTAGCTTCCAGTTAAATGTAATCCTGACCCTTCTTGGTGACTGTCCTCTAACCAGCAGAAGCTAGAGAGCAGGGGTGGGAAGCAAAAATTTGGCTAGTATAATAAAGAATAATAAAAGGAATAAGCACTACTATTTCTCCCATTTGAAGTTCAACCTGTGTATCCTGCAAATGGGAAGAACTCAATACATTGATCACTGTTCTCATATAAACGTGTACACTTAGAACCCATATATACATGTGTACCACACTCAATTGAACATTTCTCTAGTCTGAAAGAATTTTGTCAGCCAGATGCCATCATAAATTGATCTTTGAAAGAGGATTTCACTATTCTACCGAGGTATTTTTTTTTCAGAGCTATAGGAACCACACACAGTAAGACCAGTAAACTCCATAGACACAGGCCTCAATTCATTTGTTGTACAATAAGGTCCTTTGTCGGAAGTAATGATATGTGGAAGACATGATAGTGAATCAGACATTTTAAGTCTGTGAATGATGATTTTCACAGAAATATTAAAGTCAGAGAACAGAAATTAATATCCAGAGTAAAAGTTCATTCCAACAAGAACAAAATACCGTCCCTCTATGGTGGAAGAGATCCTACGTAACAATCTGCCACCAAGCAGATACTCTAGGGGAATGGTGACTTACTGGGAGCCCATGTTGGTTTCTGATATTTGCAAGTTGGCAACTCAATACTGGGTAGAGCCATGTGAGCTTGATAAATGAAAATATCAATTGCTACCTCATGCATAATATGCATTCCTGTTTCTATGGCCAAGTTGGCCAATATGTCTATTAGGCAAGGACAGGGATGCAGAAAAGAACCTGACTGACATCTTTATAATGGATTAGTTCAACCAGCTGATAATTGAGATTTTCTGCAATGGTTATAATTGGTAAGCATTTCACTGAAGCAGAAATATCCTCAATTTTGTGCCTCTTTGAAGAAGTCATTTCTTCAATTGTCCAAGGGTGTTTCTTCCATGTCCTTGATCAACTAGCCAAACTATTAGTTACACCCTATAAATCAATATAGATGTGAATTCTATACCCTCTCTTTATTCTGTCCCTGGAAGGATTTTCTTTCAACATCATACTTCAGGACCTTTTCTGGGTAGGGTTATAAAGATGCAACAATTTATTTTCTAGTAAGTAAGAATCTTATACAAAACACCTGAAAATCTGCCTTTATTTTATTATTATTTTTATTATTATTATTGTTATTTTGGCTGGTAAAATTAACTTGTAATGGATAACTCTTCTCAAAACTATAGACATGGGTTGGGGAAGAGGTGTATTCAGTAGTAGTTTAAACATAAGAGGCAGAACCACTTTCTTGACAAACATATTTAGGCCATGGGACCAGATAGTTTGATAATAAATTACTACTGCTTCGTATGGACAACCTTATTAATGCCAGGTGATGATCGGTGGCTTATGTTCAAGGAGCCGGTCTCTCTCTCCTAGGGCTCATAGAAAGTCAGATGCTTTTCTTGCAAGAAAAATAGTTTTCTTCACATGATGGCATAGTTTTGTTCCCAGATTCTATAATTCTTCATTGTAATTCATAAATAAGAGCTTGCCAAAGTCTCCATGAGCATGTATACCTGTTATGGATCCTTCAGAAACTATTGGGTAATGTGGAGCAGGGAAGTCTGGATGTGTGTCTTTGAGACATAGTTATGAACCTCTCAAGCAGACTTGATGGAAATAAATTTTAGAAACAATAAAGAAGAGCATCTCATTTTTAGGAACACTACAACATACGATTTGGCAATTAGTAAGCTATTTCTGCAAAGTTAATGTTAAGGTGGCAGAGTCAATGGACAATTAGACCTCTTGTTTTTCCAAATGTCTTTAGCTTTGTGTCTTTGGTCTTAATACGACGACCTCTGTTTGCTTAGTAAATGGGTAAGTATATGTTGCCTCCAAAACCAAAAGATGTCTACTAGTGTTACATTTCTTTACCAGTGCTGGCAGGGGAGGCCCCACATGCCACAGCTTACAAAAGATGTCCGTGTTACTTGCTACTTACTTTTCTCTAAGTCTTATCCGCGTGGTATCATCCATCTAGTAGGCCAGCACGTTGCCACCACTGTGCATGCCATTACTTCTTACAAAGGAACGCATTGCATGCCATGACTCATATAGTGGGCCAGAATGGTAAAATGAGCAAAAAGATTCTGTGAAGGAGGTCATAGCAGAGAGAGTTTATATACCCATGGAACTGAACTGAAAACTGTCCTGTGTAAGTGGAACCAAATGACTTTTGCTCCTCTTTATTAACAGGAATAGTGGAGGAAGAAAATTTTCAACAGTTTAATGAGTGCATTTCAGGTATCAGGACCTGTCATTGATTTGTTTCAGAAAATAACAATAACAAAAAATCCCCAGAACATCAGTTTAAATTGGAATTGCTACCTGACTATATTTATGACACTCCACTACCATTCTCCAAGGACATTCTATCTTCTGTAGAGACCAAATAAATAGCTCGATTTGAGATGTGTGGGGATAATTATCCATGCTCTTCAAGTCTTTTGATGACACTAATTTCTAAAATTTCTCACGAAATGCAATACTGAGAAAATGGCCTAGTAGAAAAGAAACTGGTAGGCCATTTTGTTTTGTTTTCCTTACTTTAATATACATCATTTTATAGGTCCGTGAAACCGAATAGAGACCCTGTTTTAAAAAATAGAGGTTCTTTGAGTAGCTGTATATATATATATATATATATATATATATATATATATATATATATTACAATCATACATTTTGGAACTGACTATGGGGTGTACATCTTAAGGACCACACTGAACTCTCTGCAAGATGGACCTGAGTTAAAATTCCATCAATAATCTCATCGCCATAAATCCTTATGTTGCCTATATTGACTAGCTATAACATCAAGAATCTGCCAGGCTACCACCAGTGTCCATGAGCCCAACAATTGGGAGCATTTTCCTTTCCTCAGTTCCCATAGAAAATGGGTCCCTGCCCCTTTGGGGAAAACCAGAAAGAATATTTACGGTGAACATTTTTGACATATAGTAGGGTTCTTCCTTAAGGGAGCCAGCCTCCCTTATCATTCAAGGGATTCTGAATCTGAAACTTCACTCCTTTCTGGGGATGCGGTATGGGCTATGACTCTACTGTGGTCTACTGTATTTCTCAGATCTGGATATTTTCCCTTATGCAAATCAAGGACAATTTTGTTAGCTAAACAGCTAGTTTATTTCTAGGGACACTATGATAAATTGGCTACCACAAAGATCCATCTGCATAAATCTATTCTGATTAGTGTTTTGGTGCTCCTGCCCATTCTACTAACTGTGTCTACCTTGTCTTTGGCAGTAAAATGTCATTAACACTCCTCTGATACTGGGATTACCTCATCCTCACTGCATTCGAGGAGCGTACATAGACGGGCTTAATGCACACAGTCATTGTTGGTCTGCAGAGAACAACTGCCACGATGTTTCCCCAAAAACATCTATGAGGGGTGTCTTCTAGAACTTCATTCAAGGTGCCTGAGCCAATCATGCAAATAAATCCACTCTAGCCATTGGATATTTTCCTCTATAATATACCAGGGCAGTTCTATCATTATACCCTCATTTATTTTTTTTTAATGTTTTTGTTTATTTTTGGGAGAGGAGAGAGAGAGAGAGAGAGAGAGAGAGAGAGAGAGAGAGAGAGAGAGAGAATGAGCAGGGCAGGGGCAGAAGGAGAGGGGGAAGAGGATACAAGATGAGCTCTGTCCTGACAGCAGAGGGCCCTATGTGGGGCTCAACCTCAGAAACCGTGAGATGATGGCCTGAGCTGAAGTCAGAGGCTTAACTGAATGAGCCACCCAGGTGCCCCATATACCTTCACTTAATGAAGGCTACCAAGGAGTCCAGAATGGTAGTCAGGATAAATAAATATTAGATTTGAAGGGATTCAATATTATAGTCCTTCTGTCCTACTTTAACATTCTGCTATATGCTACTTAATTTTCTGTCAGTAAAAGAATGAGGGTATTTTGCAATTCTTTCAGTAAGCATAGTACCATATCTTAGGTTACACTTTGTAACTATCTCCTGGAACCTTCTAATATTTGCATCTGTTCATAGTTCTAGAAGTTATGAGAGTTGGAAGGGGGTGGATATTTAAGATAATCAGCATTTCTCATTAAATCATGAATCGAATAAGAAGTCACATTTTATGGCACTAATATGGACATTCTGTTAGTTGTTAAGTATTTGTCTTTTGATTGTACTCTCAGCAACTGGTTAACTACAGGAAGATTTACAGATACAATAACATCATTCTGTGAAAGGCTCAGACTGACACTCCATTTACCATAGGAGACTCATAAGATTCCACTCTAATTGGTGAAAAACAATTTTCTTCTGTGTCCTCAAGGGTTAGTATTAGCTCAGATCTGTGATCTAACCATTTACAAATGACCAGGAAACTTTCATTTCTCCATTTCAGACTAAACCTGATAAGTAATCGTAGTACAATTTTGCCAAATAGGATGACGATTTATTTTAAGTATCTGTATTCGTAGCACAGGGAACATTCCTAAGAATAAACTACCTTCTGGGGCACCTGGGTGGCTCAGTTGGTTGAGCGTCCGACTTCAGCTCAGGTCATGATCTCACAGTTTGTGGGTTCGAGCCCCGCATCGGACTCTGTGCTGACGGCTCAGAGCCTGGAGGCTATCTCCCTCTCTCTCTGCCCCTCCCCTGTCACACTCTGTCTGTGTCTCTCTCAAAAATAAATAAACATTTTAAAAAGTTAAAAAAAAAAGAATAAACTACCTTCTATTGATGGGGCATTGAGTCTGTCTAATGACTCAGGTCTGGAAATTGAGGACACAGACTCATGATTGGCTCTTTTAGGTCTTCATATTCCATAATATAAATGATTTTCAATTACAGTGATAAAGAGTTTTTGAGATAAGCCCCTTTATATATTTCCTAGGAACTCTGTGACTTGTGATTAAATGGCCATGGTTAGATGTCTCTGAATGTCCTTTGTCATCTTTGCTTTAATGTTGCTTCCTTGCTATTATAGTACAGATTCTATCATTCCAGTGATATCAGGAACTCATTTCAATACCAGGAACTCTTACCTTCCATCCAACAACTTACAGGAATGTATGCTTATGTCATATTTTAACAGATTCTGTATGTTTCTCTTACCAGTATACATTTGATGACTTAGGGATAAAAGTTTCCTGAGTCAAATTTACTCGTGAATAAGTCATTCACATGTGAAAAATCCCCTTTAGCAATGTTACCTATGTATTTGTAAATCTATGTAATTGTTTCCTTCCTGTATGTTGTTGAAAGATTTTAGCAAATATACTTCATTGGATCTAAGCCACCACC
This sequence comes from Felis catus, assembly GCF_018350175.1. Taxonomy (NCBI): domain Eukaryota; kingdom Metazoa; phylum Chordata; class Mammalia; order Carnivora; family Felidae; genus Felis; species Felis catus. The sequence continues at coordinate 21,622,017 of NC_058376.1, read as the reverse complement.
AAATCCAGGTCTTAATTAACTAACTACAATTAAGTTTATCCATATCAATAATGACAGCGCTTCATACATTTTTAAGGAAAAAATGCAACCTTTCTGGTGTAAAGTTGGTGAAAAGGAGGTAATAATGAAGACTTTGAAACAGGAAAGAAGGAGATAATAATGGCTACAGGAAATCAACAAGAACAACAAAAATTCTCCCTGTTAAAAGCTGCTGATATTCCATATGTGATATGTAGCTGTCAAAGAATATATGACAATTTTATGTAAATGAAATATAAATCCATTTAGATAGATTGTAGCTTCATATGTTCTATGGTTCCCAGAAGGTCAGACATCCCAATATGGTAAATGATGGGCATGATGAGAATATGGTAAGTGTAGAAGTTTTGCGATTTCTTGACCTTCTTAAAGTTGATTATTTTCACAATTCTCAAAATAATCATAATATCACTTTAATAGTTATAAACTGATCTGTATAATGAATATCTATTTTATTAACTTGTCTACAAAGGACAGACAATATTGTTTTTCTCCTATCTAGTAAAAATTTGTTAACAATGGGGATATATAGAAAATAAACATGACTCCAGTACAATATCATGTTTCTGTCTACATACCACAAATTCTGAAGCTGGAAAGAGAAGTGTCCACAGCCATCGAATATCAGCAATTTGGTGTGATTTCTCTCTTCTACCCATTCTCTTTCCTCTCATTCTTACTGTATGGAAAAAAAAAAAAAACTTAAGTGGTGTGATAGTGCAACAATATGTCAGGTATCTTTGATTCAAAGATTGAGTAGTTTCTTATGGCCAATATGGAGCAACAGAGACCAGATTTACTTATCCCCCTGAATTTTAAAAATGGACAAAATATATGAATGAATATCTCTGATGTGATTAGATATTAGCAGTGAAAGACCTTGAACCAAGAGAGAAAGGAAATAGACAAAGTAAGCCTAATGATTGTCCCAACATTGTGCCTACAGAATGTTTATAGGCCTTTGTATGGGAAGGTGGAATCTGGAAGTCTTTGGAAGTCTACTTGAGGTGAGAAGACAGAGTTGGAAGATGAAGAAAAACTATTCAGTGAGAATCCATAAGGAAGAGTATGGGAAAGGAGAAAACTGCAAAGGAAAAAACCTCCAGCACTCTTAAGGGCTCCATCCAAAGTATTCAGTTGAGTATAAATCAGCACATGTGCGTGAGGAAACTACGTAAATCCTGAAAAGAACCTTCTAGAAAGTTGAAAAGGAACACTGCCTGAGATCTACACAGGTCTGAAATTAAGTATGTTCCAACAGCCAGAGAGATTCTTTCAGTTCTTCCACATTAGAGAATTTCTGTCTCTTCTGACAAGTCAACAGGATCATTTATTTGGATCAGCCTTTAGTTTAGGTGGCTGTCTTTTGTCATTGAATGTACCTGCAGAAAGTTAGAAGTAATTCCATTCTTTATCCTGTGGATGATAGGTATTTTCTATATGACATTTTCTAACTCTATCAATTACTTTTTATAATTAATAAAGGTATATATTTAATTTAAGGATTCTATTTAAATTTTTAGGTGCCATGTGATATACTTTTTATTTTATTTTATTTTATTTTATTTTATTTTTTAAGGCTTATTTATTTATTTTGAGAGAGAGACAGAGGGAGCAAACAGGGGAGGGGCAGAGAGAGAGAGGGAGAGAGAATTCCAAGCAGGCTCTGCACTGTCATCACAGAGCCCGATGGGGGGCTTGAACTCACAAACCATGAGTTCATGACCTGAACCGAAACCAAGAGTCACATGCTTAATTGACTGGGCCACCCAGGTGCCCCACTTTTGTTTTTATTTTAGATGGTTTTCTACCATTATTTTCTATGTCATTTTCTATGTCATTTACTGTACTGGATATTGTTGGTCTTTCCACTTCATTTTTCATTTCTCCAATTTTTCATCTGTTTTACAATATTTCCTCCACATTAACTGTAATAATATAAAGAATACCTTCATTCCTTTGATTCAGTTTTTATTAGTGACTCTTCTGGGGTTTTTTTTTGTTGTCTTTTTCTTTTCTTTTTTTTTTAACATTTATTTATTTTTTGAGAGACTTAGAGGCAGAGCATAAGTGGGGGAGGGGCATAGAGAGAGAGAGAGAGAGAGGGAGGGAGACACAGAATCCGAAGCAGGCTCCAGGCACTGAGATGTCAGCACAGAGCCTGATGCAGGGCTTGAACTCACGAGCCATGAGTTCATGACCTGAGCCAAAGTCTGATGCTTAACTGACTGAGCCAACTGAGCCACCCAGACGTCACTGTTTCTTTTGTTTTCTTCAATTTTTTTTTTTAAGGTTTATTTATTTTTGAGACAGGGAGAGACAGCATGAACGGGGGAGGGTCAGAGAGAGAGGGAGACACAATCTGAAACAGGCTCCAGGCTCTGAGCTGTCAGCACAGAGCCCGACGCGGGGCTCGAACTCACGCACCGCGATATCATGACCTCAGCCGAAGTGGGACGCCTAACGACTGAGCCACCCAGGCGCCCCTGTTTCTTTTGTTTTCTAATTGCACTGACATCTCTATTTTCATCTCACTCAGCTGCTTCATCATCAAATCTTTCAGATCTTGAACTGATGTTAGCATAAAGTTCTATTTGTTTTTTTTGGGTTTTTTTTTTTTTAAGCTCTTATTTAAATACTAGGTTGGGGCGCCTGGGTGGCTCAGTAGGTTAAGCGTCCGACTTCGGCTCAGGTCACGATCTCCCGGTCCGTGAGTTCTAGCCCCGCGTCGGGCTCTGTGCTGACCACTCAGAGCCTGGAGCCTGTTTTCAGATTCTGTGTCTCCCTCTCTCTCTGACCCTCCCCCGTTCATGCTCTGTCTCTCTCTGTCTCAAAAATAAATAAACGTTAAAAAAATTTTTTTTAAAATAAATACTAGGTTCTAATTTTTATCCCTGGATGCGCGTCAGAGAATTTTTCTGTTACTTGTCTCTTTAAAACATATATTCTTACCCCTTTTTCAAATTTATCTACTTTTTTTTCTGTAAGAAGTGTCTATAGTTTACACATTATTTCTTTCCAGTCTATTCATATTAAAATCAAGAATTTTGGTAGAACATGGATAGGCAGATATGCTATTTACTTTAATTTAGTATAAATGCATTAACATTCCCCATGTATAACTACTTTCCTTACCCACCTTCAGAGCGGCACACTTAAAAATTTATTTTTTAATATTTATTTATTTTTGAGAGACACAGAGTGCGAGTTGGGGAGGGACAGAGAAGAAGGGAAACACAGAATCCCGAGCAGGTTCCAGGCTCCGAGCTGTCAGCACAGAGCCTGACACGCAGCTCAAAGCCATGAACCACAAGATCATGACCTGAGCTGAAGTCAGATGTTTAACCAACCGAGCAACCCAGATGTCCCAAGAGCTACACACCTTAAGGAATTGCATTGATTTTTAATTTTTGCATTGCCTGGAAATGAAATTGGGAAGAAATCACAGGGATGTACCTCCTGGTCTTATTTGCAAATAGGGCTCTATTTTCTCTTTAAAAAATATTATTAAATCTCCTATACCAGAGTGATCGACAGGGAAATTTATGTTATTTCCTTAGTTTTTCATTTGCTTTCACAACTCAATGCAGTGCTTTATAAAGGGAAAAAACCACCTTATACCTTTATAAGGTATTAAGGTCTTTCTGCTTTTGTTGACTTTACGTATAAATTTAGTTGATACAACAAAAGGAAGAATTGAAGTCTCAACACTTAAATTTATAAATAAATATGTATCATTTCTAACATTTGGCAATATGGAAAAGTTTAAAATATCTGAAGCACAATAATGTAGTACAGATTGGAAACACTTGCCTTAAAAAAACCTTAGTAAAAGTGGATAGGTGCATATGATAGTTTATGTGTGAAAATAGAAAGGAATAAATGATATGATATGTTTTTCATTATCTGGAGCCCATGTAAATATAATTAAGCACTTATTTAGACATGAATGTCAAAGCATTTGTGTCTTCCCTTTGGGTTTTAACAGGGAGCTGATGCTGTGAACCATATGTACATATTTATAAATAGCAAACATTAACTCCCTTGCTTTGCAGAAAGTATCACCATAATGTTAAGTATAATTTTTATTAGTTCAGGCTCATTATCTTAACAATTTCAAAGAACAATATTCTCCATTAGATTCTGTGGTCCTCCACACTGTTCAGACCAAGCCCTTAATACACTGGATGAACAATACTACTCCAGATACTTCTGTTTATTTTTCCTATTGAAAATCATACCCTCAGAAATTCCATATGTGGTGGAACATTGTTGAGATTTTAGCCAAGCTACTCTATGGTTTTGCTGCCCCAGCGTCCGCTTTGTTTGGCACGTTGCTTAAACTTACATTGGCTTCCTCATGCAAGTACAGGCCCTTGGTAACAGCTTGCATAGTTGCAAGAGAATGTTGGCTCCTGATATAACATCCGCAACAACCCTTGTGATCAACAGTCTTCTCTGCTTCCCAACAACCTTCCCCTTGTGTGTTCCTAGTGACAAGACCCTTGTATGACTTCCCAAAGCTGCTCTTTTGATTTTGATTGATCAATCAGGTCTTCGCCAGGAATCCCAAACACTCCACCCACATATCCTAATAAAGGCATGTTCCCAAGGGCTTGCTTCTCTCTCTCTCTCTCTTTACACTGATCTGACCTCCCCTGTGGACTCTCAAGGTATGCTGGGAATCTCCTTCAGGAACAGTGAGTAGTAAATTCTCTATTTCAGTTTAACTTGTGCTCACCATCCTTCACTCTGTGCTCCTCTTAACAAGGGGTTATTTGAGAGATTCAAAACAAATATGCAGTAGTCAAGGGAAAAAAAACATTTTTTATTCTCTAGATTTACTAGTAAATTTAGTATATGAGAAACACACACATATACTAAATTTATATGAGTAAATTTAGTATATGAGAAAATTTATATGAGTATACTATAAATTTAGTATATGAGTATATGTGTGTGTGATACATGTTGTAAAGTATGTACATCACTGCAGATCAGTGTTTCTTCATTTTGAAGCCATCCATAACCATTTTTGTTTGTTTGTTTGTTTGTTTGTTTGAAATCACCATTCACTTAAAAAGCATTTATTAACCATACAGTGAAATCTTCCAAGATTGAATCTGGAAGAAATGGAAAATTAAAACAGACTGATTACTAGTAACAAAATTGCATAATTTTTCAAAACCTCCCAACAAAAAAAAAAGTTTAGGACCAGATGGTTTCACAAGTGAATTCTACCAAACATTTAAAGAAGACTTAATATCTATGCATCTCAGACTATTTTCAAAAAATTGAAGAAGGATTGATTCCCAACTCATTCTATGAGGCCAGCATTACCTTGATACTAAAAAAACAGATAAAGACGCCACAAAAAAAAGAAAGAAAGAAAGAAAGAAAGAAGAAAAAGAAAGAAAGAAAGAAAGAAAGAAAGAAAGAAAGAAAGAAAAAAGAAAAAGAAAGAAAGAAAGAAAGAAAGAAAGAAAGAAAGAAAGAAAGAAAGAAAGAAAGAAAGAAAGAAAGAAAGAAAGAAAGAAAGAAAGAAGAAAGAAAGAAAGAAAGAAAAAGAAAGAAAGAAAGAAAGAAAGAAAGAAAGAAAATTACAGTCCAATATCCGTGATGAACATAGATGCAAAATCCTCAAGAAAATATTAACAAGTCGAATTCAACTCTTTATTTTGGCTCTGGTCATGATCTCATGGTTTGTAGGATCAAACCCTTCATCAGTCTCTGTGATGACAGTTTCAAGCTTCCTTGGGATCCTAGCTCGCTCTCTCTCTCTCTCTCTCTCTCTGTGCCCCTTCCCTGCTCCCTCTCTCTCTCTCAAAATAAATAAATAAATAAGTTTAAAAAAATTCACCATGATCAAGTGAGACTTATTCCAGGTACATAAGGATGGCTCAGTATGTGCAAATCAATCAACATGATATACCACATGAACAACAACAAAGAAAGCATAAAAATCATGTGATAATCTCAATACAATAGATGCAGAAAAATAATTGGAAAAATTGAATATTCATTTATGATAAAAAATCTCAACAAAGTGGGTACAGAGGGACATAATAAAATTGCATATGACAAACCTACAGCTAACATCATACTCACTGGTGAAAAGCTGAGAACTTGTCCTCCAAGATTAGGAACAAGATACGGAAGCCTGTTATCACCACTCTTATTCAACATTGTATTATAAGTCTTAGCAACAGCAGTTAGACAAGAAAAAGAAATAAAAAGCATTCAAATTAGAAAGGAAGAAGTAAACCTGTCACTATTTGCAGATGACACAGTACTATACATAAAAAACTCTAAAACTTCTACACAAAAAAGTAAACAAAAGCTATTAGAACTGAAAATTGATTCATTATAGTTGCAGGACACAAATAAAAATACAAAAATTTGTTGCATTTCCATATGCTAACAGCAAACTGTCAGAAAGAGAATTTGAGAAAACAATCGCATTCACAACAATCAAAAACAATAAAATAACTAGTAATAAATTTAAACAAGGAATGAAAGATCTGTACTCTGAAAACTAGAAATTCATGTAAGAAATTGAAGATGACATAAATAAATGGAAAGATATATGATGTTTTTGTATTGGAAAAATTGATATTGGTAAAATTCCATACTACTTAAAGCAATCTATGGGTTCAATGCAATATCAATCAAAGTACCAGTGGTATTTTCTGAAAAACTAGAACAAATAATCCTAAAATTTGTACGGAATCCCAAAAGACCCCAAATAGCCAAAGCAGTCTTGAGAAAGAAAAATGAAGTTGAATGTATCACGCTTCCTGATTTCAAACTATACTACAAAGCTAGTAATCAAAACAGTGTATTACTGGAACAAAAATAGACACATAGATTGATGGAACAGAATACAGAGCCCAGAAATAACCCCACAATTATGGTCAATTAATCTATAACAAACAAGGCAAGATATACAACAGGGAAAACTGGACAGCTACATGCAAAATAATGAAAGTGGACCACTTTCTCATGCCATATAAAAAAATAAACTCAGTGGATTAAAAACTTAGATGTAACACCTGAAACCATAAAACTTCTAGAAGAAAACATGGCTGGTGAGCTTCTTGCAAAGGTCTTAATGATTTTTTATGGATCTTCTTCCTAGACAAGTACAATAAAAGTGAAAATAAACAAATGAGACTACATCAAACTAAAAAAAAACTTCTGCACAGTGAAGGAACCCATCAAAAATATAAAAAGGGAACCTGCTAAATGGAGGAAGATGGTCAGAGATTCTATATCCAACAAGGGGTTAATATCCAAAATATATAATGAACTGAAACAATTCAATATCAAAACAAATAATTACATGGACAAAGATTCTGAGTAGACATTTTCCAAAGAAGAGCTACTGTGGCCAATAGGCACTTTAGAAGACACACAACATCACAATCAGGAAATGCAAATCAAAACCACAGTGAGATGTCACCTCACACTAGTAGGAATGGCTACTATCAAAAAGACAAAAATAACAAGTGTTGGCAAGTATATGGAGAAAAAAGACTCCTCATGTACTGCTGGTGGGAATGTAAATAGGTACAGCCACTATGGAAACCAGTATAGAGTTTCCTCAGAAAATTAAAACTAGAACTACCATACAATCTAGAAATTCAATTTCTGGATATTTATCTGAAGAAAATGAAAATGCCAATTTGAATAGACATATGAACCCTGATGTTCATCTCAGCATTATTTATAATAGCCAAGATATGGAAACAACATAAATGTCCATGGATAAAGAATATACATGTGGCATATACATACATATTCATATAATGGACCATTACTCAGCCATAAAAAATAATGAAATCTTGTATGCATGATCACATGGATGGACCTAGAGTACATTATGCTAAATGAAATAAGTCAGACAGACTAAGACAAATACCACATGACTTCACTTATTGGTGGAGTCTTAAAGATAATACAAACAAAACAAAAAGCTTTATAGATACATAGAACAAATAAGTAATTGCCAGAGGGGAGAAGGATGGGGACAGGACAAAATAGCTGAAAGGGATTAAGAGGTACAATTTTCTAGTTATAAAATAAATAAGACATGTGGATATAATATACAGTATAGAAAATATAGTCAATAATATTGTAACAACTTTGTGTGGTAACTAGACTCATTGGAGCGACCATTTTGCAGTGTGTATGTGTGTGTGTGTGTGTGTGTGTGTGTGTATAATCACTATGTTGTATAAACAAAACTAATACAATAGTGTATGTCAATTATTCCTCACAAAAAAAGAGTTGAAGGTAATAAATATAGTATAATAAAATTAATATAAGTTAATTTAGGGTATAAGCAGTTATGTGGGTAAGAAATGTGTCTGGGGAAAAAGTAATAATTTGTTTTAGAAGCTTACTTATTTAGTTTTGAGAGAGAGGGAGAGAGAGCATGAACATGAGCGGGGGTGGTGGGGGAGAGGTAGAGAGAGAGGGAGAGAGAGAGAAAATCTCAAGCAGGCTCCATACCATCAGCATGGGGCTCAAACTCATGAACTGTGAGATCATGACCTGAGCAGAGACCAAGAGTCAGAGGCTTAACCTACTGAACCAACCAGGCTCAAGAGTAATAATCAACCTTAAATGTCCTAATAGATTTGGCATTGTTTGGGTTGTACACAAAAATATAAATAAGATGTGATTAAGTAAGGGGTGAAAAAAAATCAACTCCTGATAACATGTCAACTGATTTGATGCTAATCCTTAGACTTTGGTGTTGTTAGGAGGCAACTGACACTCACAGCTAGGCTTTGGTGTCCACTTATTGAATGTAGATAATCTCACAGAACACTACCATAAGACAAGTTCACAGTGTGCACTATGATGAAGTAAGAACAGACCTAAGGCCAGAGACCAAGCAAAGTCACTATTCAAACACCACAGATAGTAAACATTTCCCTCTCCTAGATGACTACTGCATCTTTTAAATTAAAACCTCAACCTCACGGGCTCAGTTGGTTAAGCATCTGACCCTGGATTTCAGCTCAGGTCATGATCTCATAGTTTGTGGGGTTTTGAGCCCCATGTTAAACCCTGCACTGGCAGTGCGGAGCTTGCTTGGAACTCTTTCTCTCTCTCTCTCTTTCAAAATAAATAAATAAACTTAAAAGCAACAACACAAACCTTAACTTCATTTTATTTTTGTTCTTTTTGTATTAAACGGCTTAAGGCACACAATCTTATCCTTACCCCAAATTATTTTTTATTTTGCACTAGGTAGGCCTCCAAAATTTTATAGCCAGCCCTTTTTGCAGCTATAAAAGCATATGCTATCTGAACCAGCTTTCTGGTGAACTGTGGGGTCTCCATCCTCTCCCATGTTCATTATGTGTCTTAGAAGCTCCAAGAATATGTTCTCCTTCAGTGTTGTTAAAACACAGGAAAAGAACGATATCTTCTTCACATATGATTTCTCTTTTATCAGGAAAAAAGCCTCAATCTTAGAGCTCTCTCAGTTACTCACACCCCTGCTCCCGGAAGGTGATTCCTGTTCTAGTGAAAAATAGGACAATAGTTTAAGGACTTGGCATTGTTCATTTCTATAGAGGGAGACCCTGAGAGCAAAAAAAGCAAGGACAATTTATTTCTGGAGACTATCAACAATGCATGCCACAGCTATGAATACCCATTAACTTACGCGGACTAAAATAGCAAGTTGGTTGGCAAAGCTGTTTGCACTTTCTTTCAGTTAAGTTTTCCTTCTTTGCCAATTGTTAACCAGTATCCTTAGACTTAAGTATTTATATATTTTTGAGTCATTGTTCAATGTCTTCCATAGCAGTAAATAAAAACTTTATACATCAAACTTAGAAATACATCCAATGCATAAAGAATACAACCATCCTAAAAGTGCAGGCTCCTGTAAGTCCACCTTTTAGTTTTACTACTTTCTAAATATTTTAATTATTCATTATCAAAATACAGCTCTTTTGATTTCATATAAATGAACAAAGGCAAATGAGATCTTTGTTTTTCTTTCTGGTGCCTTTGTCAAACTGAATATATAATGCTCTACTCTAAACTGCAAAATAATAGACGACATTGTGCACTTGGGTATGGTACATTTTGAGACTCAGTGAGGGAAAAGTTCAATGCCTTAATGCCTTACATAATGGTGAGATACTGCCATCTCCTGTTTACTAAATAAACCGAAATCAGACAGACAGACAGGCACACACACACACACACATGCACACACACACACACACACACACACAGATTCAGAGATCTGGTATTTTCATAACAACTCTAGGTTTGTGACTATGTTGACTTCTTTTGAGCTTTTGGCTTTTCAGAACCAGAAATGTGACATTGATTTCAATTAGTAGCTTATTCCTAAGAAGCAGATTTCACTGAAAATGATACAAAAACGATGATTATGTGATTTGAGTATTAAGAATTTACTTTTTTGTGTGACGGGAAATGTAAAGTTATGAATTTGGCCTTCAAAAATGTTTTGTCTATTTTTGTGTCTTACACAGATATGGGAGCAATTATTCTCAGTGACATCGTTAACATCACTCTAATGTGATCACCCTTGAGTTTCTCTCACAATTGTTTGAAGTTCTGTCTAGCCTTCCCCAGTTTACAGGATTGCATTACTTGCATCTTCTAAAATGTCATAGACCTTGGACCCAGTAGAGCTTTCGTTGTTTAATACGAATTCTTTGGTGTTTCTTTTCTTCAGAACTCTATAAATTTCCCTACTCTGACAGTTTGTTAGACTACTTATTAATTTTCTTCTCATTCCCAGTCTTTTGTATAGCTTAAAAATGCTTATTTATTAATTTGGGAGAGAGGGAGAGAGCAAGAGAGAACGTGAGTGGGGAGAAGAGCAGAGAGAATGGGAGATAGAGAATCCCAAGCAGGCTCCACGCTGTCAGCACAGAGCCCCACACAGAGCTGGATCTCACGGATATGAGATCATGACCTGAGCCGAAATCAAGAGTCAGACGTTTAACGGACTGAGCCACCCAGGTGCCCTCATTTTCCCAGTCTTTGATATCACCATATATATTAAGTTGGAAAAAAAATCAAGGCCATCTCTCTACTTTATTGGCTGACTCAAATTTCTCCTCCAACTATTTTATATTTTCTGTTGCTCACGTTTATTGAAAAATAGGGCAAATATTCTTTCCAGACGATAAAGGAAATGACTTTAAGATTACTAGACAGAATTATTTCTGATAATGAGTTAGTGGAAGAAAGTAGCTATTCAAAAAGCCAGAACTAACCAAATAAGACAACTCTTTAAAAGTTAACTTAACGGGGGGTTTGGTTATCAAAAAGAAGAATTTCTAAGATGTCACGGACAACGTCTATTAGAACATGTTAAATGGCAAAAAGTTCTAACACAAGTCCATTTTTTTCCTTAAGCCTTAATTGGGGAAAAAAAAGCCTAAAGGTCTTGGATAGATCTAGAATACAAAGAAGCAGCTAGTTTTTGGAAGCCTCAAATATGGATAAAAGGCCTTACGACCTTGCGATTAATCCCCAACACTGTTTTATTAAAGTTGATGTGTCCTTATTGAATTGAAGATCTAGGCGACAGGTAAATTCTCCATCTGAAGCACACATCATGTATGGTAGGGACTTTCTGCACGGCTGTGAGAAAAACCCTTCCCTTTTACACACAATCTGCCGTTCTCAAGATTTCAAAGGATTTGTCTGTATGGAACCATTAGGGCTTGACTCAAAAACACTTCAAAATTGCTCCTTGTGCCATTATAGGACACATAATTCATGAGTTTTCTCATGAGTTAACAATAGAGTACTAAAAATAAACTCTAATTTGATCATTAGCCATACAAAGCCTCATGTTTTCCGTATTGTCACTTGTGCTACTGTGTCAGCCATTATAGATATGGAAGAAGAGCCTTTGAACATACTCCTCCTCTTAAAAATATTTGTTATTCTATCACTAGGATTAAATTTATACTGTTTTCCTTTCAAATTACCACAAATTATGAAATGTAATATTTTATTTTATTGATTTAACCTACCTATGTACAAATTTTTGCAGTTTTTACTGCGATTCAATTCATTTATGTAAACTTTTCTTCTTTTTGTTTAGGTCTTTGCTAATTGTTAAAGAAGTATCCGTGGGTAAGAGTCATGAAGACTTGGCCTGAATCAACTTTCCTCATTTTCCTTCTTAAAACATACTCACTGTTTTATTTTTCTTGCTCTAATTTTATTCCTTTGTTTATTCACACAATTTTATTCGCTCGACCATTTTTATTTTGTTATTTTGGCTTATCTGCCTACATTTCTCCTTTGGCGATTATATTTATTCTTTAATCTTCAACAAACATATCTATGTATGATGTTGCAGACTCTACCTGTCATGACATTTAATTTCACGGTTATAAGTATTGTTACCATTACGACTTCCACCAGCAACAAGCAAAACCAACCAAGCAACAAACCCAACAGCATCAACATCATCAGAATAAGATAAAGATATATTGTGTCCAAGTTATGGCCCCAACCCAACACATCGTTATTACATATTTCTGCGCCCTCTGCTCCTGCCAATCTGGATTTCCAGGTACTATGTATATTCCAGGTTTTTCACACTTCTCCCTGTACTTAGATGTCACTTTGAATACATTTATCTTCTTGAATCCCAAACCTAATATTCTCTACTTTTCTTTCTTTCTCCTTCTATTCCTTTTGCTTCTTTCTCTTTTTACTCTCATGTCTTTCTTTCTTTTCCTTCCATTTTTATTTCATGTGTCAGTAAAAATGAGTGATCATTTTACTAGCTATTCTGTTTAGAAGGTACAGCAATGATGAAATCAGAGAATGTTTCTACCAGCATAAGTGTGGGGAAGATATAATTTGAAATATACTAATAAATATCATATTTTGATAAATACTATTTGGAAAATAAAGCAGGGTAAGATCTATAAGCATTAAGGAGCAAGGAAGTGTTTGCATTTTGTAAAGAGTGATCAAGGGAAAGCAAACTGAGTATGTAGAATGCAGACGTAGGCTTAAAAGAAATGAGTCACATATGACTTAGATATCAGAGCAAGAGAATTTCAGAAAAAGGAAATCTTCAGGGAAGAAAAATCCCTGAAATTTAAAAAAAATCCAAGTATCTTAAGATACCTTAATTCTTCATTATGTCTATGTTTTTCTCTTATTTGCCCATGACCATATTATTTCAATTCCATTTGATTTCATTGTTTTTGAAATTTATATGACTCATTTATTATTCATTAATTTTAAAATCGTTGCTGGTGAAATAATTTTTCAATTACCTTATTAATTTTAAATGTTGAAATTTTTGTTGTTATTGCTTTAAAGGTTTTTTTTTTTAATGTTTGTTTATATTTGAGAGACAGAGAGAGAGAGAGAGAGCATGAGTGGGGGAGAGGCAGAGAGAAGCAGACACAGAATCTGAAGCAGGCTCCAGGCTATAAGCTGTCAGCATAGGGTCCAGTGTGGGGCTCAAATTCACAAACTGCGAGATCATGACCTGAGTCGAAGATGGGCGCTTAAGTGACTGAACCACCCAGACACGCCTGTTGTCATTGTTTTAAATGCATGTAATCATGTGGCAAAGATGAAGCTTCATTGGAGGTTTTGTGGGTTTTTTTTTAACATTTGCAAATACAATTTCCCTGCATCCTCACCTGTAAGTAAGCATTGATATTTTATTTTCTTTTGATTAATTTAATTATTTTTTACATATTAAAAATTTATTTATTTATTTATTTATTTATTTATTTATTTATTTACTTATTTATTGAGAGAGACAGAGAGAGTCAGAGCGTGAGCAGGGGAGGGGCAGAGAGAGAGAAGGAAACAGAATCCAAAGCAGGCTCCAGGCTCTGAGCTGTCAGCACAGAGCCCGATGCAGGACTTGAACCCCCAACCCGCAAGATCATGATCTGAGCCAAAGTCAGCCACTAACCAACTGAGCCACCCAAGAACCCTAGCACTGATATTTTAATATACTAGTCTTGTATAAGAGGATACAATGAAATCTACAAAAAACTACTGAAACTAGTAACTGAATTTATCAAGGTTGTAAAATATAAGATCAATATACAAAAATCAACTGTATTTTACATTAGCAATAAACAGATTTAAAACATACAGATTATAATAGCATAAAAAGCAGATTCATTGGAGTTTTGATGGATTCTATCCTGTCTTCTGCATTTGGGGTGAGAAAAAAATGGGACTGTGAGCCACTATTATGAATCTGAAATAATTATATTGCTCAGGTGTGGCAGACATAAAAAGTAAAGATACATCAGTTAGAATATACGTCGGTGAGTTGTAAAGAAATACTGAAATATACAATGGCTTAAACACACAGTTTTTTCTCCCTTAGGTATGTGTCCAGGAGGCTTGTCCAATGTTGACAAGAGAACCTCCCAGGATCATTCAACCATGATTTTGCTATCTTGTTGCTCTGCCATATTGAACTGACAGTCCCAATGGTTATCAACTTTTCTCTCACTTTTATAATGGCATTGTAGTCACTGAAGGCAATGGCACCATTTGTCCATTTGAGGCCATGCTTTGAGCTGTGCACATTGCTTCTACTCTAATCCACAGGAGATTAGAATCTAGACCTAAGGCAATACCTACATGGGAGGCTGAGAAAGGTCACTTTAGCTAATCGCCCTATGGGCCCATTGGAAACTTACATAAGTGTAGAAAATGGGGTTACCATATACTGGGGTTACCAGCTCCTGTCATAATATAGAACTAGTATGATTTTTTAATAATAATTATTTTCTAATTAATTATAATTATGTTCTAAATCTATATTTAAGATAGGATATTTGTTTAGGACTTTGATTTGAATATCAGAGTTTATGTATTCATAGTTAGATAATTTAAGCTATAGTAATCTTATTAATAATGATGTTCATTTCTTCTTTGCTGATGGAAATTTACTTGGTTTTATTTATGTCCTAATATATACCAAATGTCTGTGCATCATGGGGGTTTGAATGGAACGTATAGTGTTTCTCTATAGAAAATATAATTCATAGGCAATTATTAAGTACAATATTCAATCCAAATTATTGAATATACTAAATATTAATATTTATGTTTAGAACATATATGGTACTGTATTGGTTGCATATTTTATTCTTTTGAAAATCATTGTATCTTTAAGCTATTAACATGAAAAATTTAATCTTATCCCTATCATTATAAACTAAAAACAAATTAATTGTCATATTTTACTTCATCGACTAATTTGCACAGGGATTTGACAAATGTTTTTCAATAAACATTGTTACGATTTTAGCAGTTAAATGAATTTAGATTTCGATCCTGATGTCCAAAAGTTAATATTTTTGCTCAGATCCTTCAAGACATATTTCAGAGTCATAACATGACAGAAAAAAATCCTACTACTCTCTTTGTTTTGCATGCTGAGAATTCAAACAGAAATTTAATTCTTACATATTATCACATATGCATCTGAAAATAATGAAGGCTAAAGAAGATACAGCACAGAGTATTTACAAAATAGTTCAAAATTATTTATGTAAACACAGTAGTGAGCTTTTTAAGAGGAAACCTTCTACATATAATTAAAGTAACTAATTGTATAATTTGAGTTGCTCAGCTTGTTTTCTGAGTTCTTTATTTCCAGTTAAATACTTCTGAAGTAGGTCATGTGATTTAGTGACCTTTGAAGTAAAATTTTAATATTTGATTTTACAACTTTTCTTTACTTCTCTTTCCTGCACAGCATGTAGTCCTAAAACCCCAGCAGAATTAATTGCCTAATTACAAGGAATAAAAGAATGCCTTTTGAAAGATGTAAAATTTGTATTTCCTACAGTGGAGATTTGACCTGACTGCCTGAACTACACAGTCTGCACCCATTAAAGAAGGAAAATAAGCATCTATTTGGGAACACAATTTTAACCTGATAATAACTGTAACACAAATGCTCCGTAATTTTAGGTCATTTTATATTCTATGAGCTAAGACTGGAACCATTACAGTGGTTAATCCTTACCAGTAACCATTTGTCCTCTTGGAAATAAGCTTCACCTTTAATGTTTTAATTGTTTTCTATGTACAACTTAAATATGCATCAGAAATCGGGCATTAAGAAATTATTAACAGCATCTATAGCACCCCGGAGAAAATTTTCCAGCCACAGAATTTGATAAATTTTATGAACAAGACTTACAAATAAAGTCTATGTAATTTATAATTGGGGGAGATACACATTCCCTCTGATGAACACATATATATATATTTTTTTTATTTATTTTTTTATTTTTGGGACAGAGAGAGACAGAGCATGAACGGGGGAGGAGCAGAGAGAGAGGGAGACACAGAATCGGAAACAGGCTCCAGGCTCCGAGCCATCAGCCCAGAGCCTGATGCGGGGCTCGAACTCACGGACCGCAAGATCGTGACCTGGCTGAAGTCGGATGCTTAACCGACTGCGCCACCCAGGCGCCCCTGAACACATATATTTTAATATAGGCTTCATATCTGCTTTATCTGTGGGCTAATCCTATTATCTTCTGATGCCTGTGGGCCCTGGGAATATGCGGTACACTCACGTTAGTTTTATACAGGCACACGCACAAACGACACCAGAAGGTAAAGTGGAAAGGCAAATGTGTGAGACTATTCAAACGAATTCATGTGATATGATAGGAAACCTGAATAAAGGTGGTCACTTTCATCTGGAGCATGCATAGAAGACTTTACAGCAGAAATAAAATGTGAATGATAGTTTAAAAGGGAAAGAAATATTCATGAGTGCAAGTGAATATTCAGTCAAGTTCAAAGAAGATACCAATAAAACCTGATACGGTAAGAAAAAAAAAATTCTTCATGTGAAACAGATAAAGGTAAATAAAATGAGACAGAATTTTGAGTTTTAATATCTCTCTGAAAGCAGTGTTTAAAGTTAATTTTCCTAAACATGGTATGAATCTAGAAGGTATACGTAGGGAGGGGGAAATAACATTTGAAAAGTAGCAGTTATAGGGACACCTGGGTGGCTCAGTCGGTTAAGCATCCAACTCTTGATTTTGGCTCAGGACATGATCTGAGGGTCATGGGTTTGAGACCTGTTGGATCCGCAGTGGACATAGAGCCTTTTTAAAATTCTTTCCCTCTCTCTCTGCCTCTCCTCTGCGCTCTCTCTCTCTCAAAGATTAAAAATAAATAAATAAATAAATAAATAAATAAATAAATAAATAAATAAATAAAATCATAAATTAACTTTCTTCCCCTATAATTGCCTTAAGTAATCTCCCAGTTTTTGTGAAAGAGTAGGGAGTTAATTTAAGCATTTTAAGTTGCAAGAGTACTTCTTGTCATAAAGATATAAGAAGTTTATTTTTCCTTTGAATAAAAAAATAATTTGAATGGTAACCCCAATTACCTAGTGAATTTTGGGTAAACTGCATGTGCTTTCGAGACCTCTTATTTGAGGACTTGTTACTGTTTATCTTGAAAACAATATGGAATACACTGCACCTGCTTAGCTATGTATAAGACAGTTACACTTTCTGATTTTGCAATCCCTTAATTTGTCTGTGATGAACATCACTTTCGGATTAATACTTATTCAGTAACAAAATAGTTTTCTTTCTGTTCTAACTTTGTGAAGAGGTATTCTAGGTTCTGGTGGAAGAGGATATTTCTAATTATATTTTTCAAATTATGTATATAATTTCAGATAGTCAAGTGTCAGACCCAACCATTTCTGTAGGCTGACTGCAAAGTTTGCACCTTCAACCATTTTTAATAATATGTAAATACTTGTGAATAAATGGCCATGATTCAGGTAAAATAAAATCCTTTGGCATTGCTATGATCTCAGTGTTTATGGCCCCACCAAATTCATATGTTTTATTTATTTATTTTTATTTTTTTAAGTTTATTTTTATTTTTGAGAGAGAGACAGAGAGAGCAAGTAGGGGAGGGGCAGAGAGAGAGAGAGAGAGAGAAAGAGAGAATCTCAAGCAGGCTCCACACTGTCAGCACAGGCCCAATGTGGGGCTTGAACTCACAAACCTTGAGATGAACCAAGAGTTGGATGCCCAACTGTCTGAGCCACCCAGGCACCTCTCATATGTCTTAGATTTTAACCCCCAAAGGTGATGGTATTGGTAGGTGGGGTCTTTGGGAGGTGCTTATGCCATGAGGGTGGAGCCCTCATAAATAGGATTAGTGTCCTTATAAAAGAAACTCCAGAGAGATCCCAGCTCTTTCTGCCATGTGAGGATACAAGGAGAAGTCTACAACCCAGTAGCAAGCCCTCACCTGACATGCCTGATTCCTGTGAAAAAAAGTTTGTTATTTATAAGCCCCTCAGTCTGTGGTACTTTGTTATAACAGCTTGAATGGGCTGAGACAGTCATGATATAACACAAATCAGGAGTGAATGATATTTTTGTCCTTCAGTTAGGTAGGTCCAACATAAGAATGGGAGGAATTGAACACAAGGTCCAGTGACATTACAAAAAGTGATAGTGGCAAAGAGAAGGAATCCAAGCACGTTAATTTCATGAGTGCATGAGAGATATTTTAATAAGTAAATGCAGGGAAGAAGGACAGAGGGATCAGAGCTTTAAATTTTGTGCTTGAGGTACTGAGACAAAAATAAATCTTTTCCCTTCTATTGGCATTTAAATAATCACCTAAATTTCAACTGGTATACATATGTCATGTAGAATACCACACCACATGTTACCTATTAAAATATTTGCCCAAACTCTGTTCCTGTATGTGTGCTTTATTCCTAACTCACAATTATAATCCTCCCACACACAGAACCAATAGCTACCAGCAAATTACTTGTCAAATTTGCATTAGAGTTAGGTAGTCTATATACTGACACTATACTGACACTTCTAGCAGTGGTTAGAGAAGGTAATAACTAGGTGATGCTATTCACAAATTTCAACAGTGAAAATTCCATTTAAGCTGTTTTGTCAGATGAGCAGGATTTTTTTCTAGCGAAATGATAGGAAAGGGACCATTGGCCATGGAGACCCCTCCATGAGCCAACGTTGAGGTTTGGAGAAAAGCATTGCGTTTGTAGGAGCTAACGGTAGTATGGAAATGTGGGAGGTCAAACAGCACATGGAAATTTGTAAGACATTTGCTTACTCAGATAAATATAGACTTATCCAGTACTGTAAAATCGCGTGCGACTTTGTGAATATTTCTGTAATGGGAAAGAATCAAAGGAGCACTAAAACATAACAGTATATAAGAAATCGTTTAATTAAAAACATTAATGGTGCTGGGTGCCTGGGTGATTCAGTACACCAAGCATCTGACTCTTGGTTTCCGCTCAGGTCATGATCTCAGGTTTGTATGTTGGAGCCCTGCATTGAGCTCTTCAAGCATGGAACCTGCTTGAAATTCTCCCTCTATCTCTGCCCCTCCCACATTCATTCTCTCTCCCTCTCTCTCAAAAATAAATACAATAAAGTAAAAAAAAAAAAAAACAAACAATAATGGTGTAACCATATAATAGTAACCCAAGTAAAATTCTGTGATTTTGTATCAGTTGAATAGATATCATCAAATTTTTCTTATAATGAATTTCTTCCTGTTATAATTTCCTGTACAACATAATTTTGTCCAGTAATCTCATTTACCATGTAACAGTTACCCTGATGCCATTGGGATTCTTTGACCATTTCACAAGTTCTGTGGGGAAAAACAAGTCAGAGTAATTGCCCACTTACTTAATTTTTATCTGACCATTCACCCCTGAGTAACTCCTTTATGCTATGCTAGAGCATGGGTAGTAATAAAGAAGATCACTCCAGGAAGATGTCAGGAAACCCCAGTTCTAATGAGGTTGACTAAACCTCTTCAATGTGGATGAAAATAATAATGAAATAGTGATCCAACCATCACATTCTCATTTTCTGATTTCCCTGTTTTCTTCTCCTTTGTTGATAAGTGCTTCATACATTATAATCAAGATACTAAATTATGTATGACATTTTACAAAATGATTAATAAGTAATAATAATCTCTTGAACTTTTGCTATGTAAACAAACCATACCTGGGGGTGAGTGAGAGGGGGCATCCTTCCTAGGGTGAATTAGAGCAATTGCACTTGAACCATCTTTGGGGATCTAACATGATATATTCCACCTTGTGTATTTAAGTCTAGTTTATTTTGTATCCTCATTAGGGAATATGTCACATTAATACTAACCATCTAATCTCTCCCTCAGTTTACTCATCTGAATAATAATGAACTGCCGGAGAATTGGGTTACTTTAAGTAAAATTAACCTGCAAATTTAAACACTTACCAGATTAAAATATGTGGTGATGTAAACCTCAGGTACTTTCTTTACATGGTGACACTGATCAGCACCCCAGGCACAGTAGTTGAGGGGGACATTCTGAATAGCTTTAGAATTCGGTCTGGTTAACCCAACCTGTGAAGTTTAGCATCCTTCTTCTCTCACACACGCAATTATAGTTCCTCAGGGATTCCATGAGGAATCCTCAGTCGTTCCTCACTCTCCACATTCCACCACTCCCACCATCATCAAGTGCTACTCCCACAAGGCACGAAACAGGAACAATTGTAAAGCTTAACTCATTTGTGTTGGGGGCCACTATTATTTGTTGCCTGATGCCCACTATCAATCATCTAGACCATTGGTTCATGTATTTTATTTGATTGTTTTGGTATTAACTTTTGTCCTCAGTGCTGCCAGGGAAGTAAATCTGATCTCTGTCATTCCATCTTGGCTGGGGGCTAGAGTCATTTGCCATGCTTTTCATTGGAACTGTGATGGAAAAATAGATCAGTGTGGGGAAAAGGGAAGTATCAATTAGAATGTGTCTTTCAGTGCATGAACATGGTATATTTCTCTATTCTTTAATTCTTTTTTAATTTACCACAGAAATGTTTTGTGTTTTTCAAGGTAGAATTAAGGTACATCATCCCTTAGATTTATTCATGAGTATTTTATATCTTTGATGCTACATTAAACTGGTTTTATAAAATAATGTCTTATTGCTTATTGCTATAAAAACGCTATTTTTTTAATCTTCTTAACTTGCTATATCCTCTTGTTAATTCTACTTGTTTTTCTTAGGATTCCTTATACAAATTCATTCCTTATTTAAAAATACATAGCTGTGAATGAATGATGATATTTTAGCTCCTTCTTTTCCAATGATTATGACATTTTTTTTCTTGCTTTGCTTTACTGGCCAGGATTTACAGTATACTACTGGCTAGAAATGGTGATAATGGCTTGCTTTGCCTTTATCCATTTCGTAAAAACAGGGTGTTTAATGATTCAGCATTAACTATAATATAAATAAACTTTTTTTCATTAGCACTTAAAAAAAATTTAATGTGTTTATTTATTTTGAGAAAGAGAGCAAGAGCGAGAGCGAGAGCGAGAGAGAGAGAGAGAGAGATGGGGGGAGGGGCAGAGAAAGAGGGGACAAAGAATCCAAAGGGCTCTGTGCTGACAGCAGAGAGCCTGATATGGACCCCAAACTCACAAACCATGAGATCATGACTGAAGTCAGATGCTTAACCAATTGAACAACCCAGGTGCCCCCAGAAGTTTTTATTTTTTTCTATTTTGATGATGTCCCAATAGTTCTCAAAAAGTTAAATATAGAACTACCCTACAATCCAGCAACTGCACACTACTAGGTATTTACCCACAGAATACAAAAATACTCCTTTAAAAAGATGTGTGCACTCCAATGTGTACAGCAACATCATCTACAATAGCCAAATTATGGGAACAGCCACATGTCGATTGACTGATAACATGGATAAAGAAGATGTGGTGTGCGTATATATAATGGAATATTACTCAGCCATAAAAAGAATAAAATCTTGCCGTTTTCAGTGTCATGGTTGAAACTAGAGAGTATTATGCTAAGCAAAATAAGTCAGTTAGAAAAAGACAAATACCATATGATTTCACTCATATGTAGAATTTAAGAAACAAAACAAACAAGCAAAGGGGAAAACAAAAGAAAGAGAGGCACCAAACCAAGAAATAGATGCTTAACTATAGAGAATAAACTGAGAGTTACCAGAGGGGAGGTGGTGGTGGGGGGGAGTGGGTTAAATAGATAATGGGGATTAAAGAATACACTTGTGATAAACACCCGGTGTTGTATACAAGTGTTGAATCACTACGCTATACACCTGAAACTAATACTACATTGTATGTTAACTTATTGTAACTTGAATAAAAACTTTTTAAATAGTTGTGAATGACCTTTTAACGTGCTTTTCACAATTTTTCTGCTTCTCTTGAGTTTTCTCCTTTATGCTTTTAATGTGGTGAATCCTACTGTTTGCCTTTCTAATTTCAAACCAATGATGCAATGCTTAATGAGAATCATTTACTCATCAAATATTATTGGTATTGTTCCCTTTTCATTAAAATGTCCTAATATTTACATGAAGATATTTTCACTTACGTTCAAAAATGCATAGAGCATTTTTTTCTGTGTGCTTGGTAATATTTTTGTCAGGTTTTATTATAAGGGTTTATCTGGCTTCATATAATGAGTTGGAACTTATTTTCCTTATTGATCTCCTGATATTATATACTCTTTTATTATTTCTTCCTATACTGTTTGATAAACTTTATCAGTAAAGCAAACAAGGCCTGAGGATTTCTTTGAAGAGAAGTTGTTTTGAATTCAAACTCATTTTTTAATAAGTAGAGAACTATTCAAATTTTCTACTTCTTCCTGTGTTAATAGAAGTAAGTAGGAAATTATATAAAGTTTTTCTAAGTCCCATCAATTTTGTTTGAATAATTGCCATTAAGTAGTTTATAGTATTCTGTTATTACTATTTCTATGCCTTTTCACATACTGATATCGTTTTAGTATTTTCTGTTTTTTTTTCCTTATATCTCTGTTCTGAAGTGTGATCAGTTGTGTTAATCTTTTCCAAAAATTATTTGTTTCTTTTCTGTGTGCTTTCTCTTCCATTGATTTCTACTTTATCTTCTCACTGTGTGATTTTTTTTTCTTTACTTTTATTAGTTTCTAAATGTGAAAGCTTAGATTGTTGATAAACATTTCTTCTGTATTTTAATTATTTAAAAAACTAAATTTACATGTAAACATTGCTATGGCTGTCTTCAAATTTTGATATGCCATTTTGTCATTTTCAATCATAATGTTTTCCAATTTCTTTACATTTTATTCTTTACTACCTAAATATGTATTAGCAGTGTGTTGCTTAATTTCTAAATTTTGGGAATTTTCAGAAAACTGAAATTGATTTCTATGTTAATACACTAAGATAAACCACATGATTTAATCCTGTGAACTTAATTGTGGCATTTTATGGCTCAAAATGTGGCCTATGCTTGTAGTACTGGTGAATATTTGGTGTATATCTGAAAAGAACATCCACTAGGCCAGGCTGAGCTGCAGTGTTATTCAAATATGCTAATTGTAATCTTCTTGTTCTATCAATTATTGAGGGTCTAGTGTTTATCCAACTATGATTGTGGATTTATCCAAATTTCTCCCCGTAGTTATGTCCATATTTCTTTTATGTTTTAAGACTTTTGCGACTACGTGCAAGTAGGGTATCACCTAGTTTTCTATCTTTATTACATGAAAGCACTCTTAAAATTTTTGCTATTTTCCTAAGAAATTGGTCCTCCTAAAATGACTTGATAGTAACTCTGTTTTGTCTGATATTAACATGACTTTCTTAAGCTCTTTTTATTTTGTATTTCATTCCAGCTTTTTACTTTTCATTTTCAACCTATCTCTATTTGAAACTTTATATACGTAGTGTGTTTTTGCAGTCAATATGCATGTAGAATTAATTCATATGAAACTCCTACCACGTAAGTGAAAATTTCTACTCAAGTAAAATTTTTAATTTCTTCCCCTTTAATATGATATTTGACATGGTACAATTTAAATCAACCATCTTTTTATTGGTTTTCTATTTACTATATTTTCTTTTCTCTCTTTTCCCCTTTTTATGTCTTTTTTTCAGTGAACACCATCCACTATTTAGTATTCCATTTTATCTAGGTGTTTGTTGTTGCTGTTGTTATTTATCCCAAGCTTTGGGTGTTGTCCAATGTCTTTTCAAAGATATGTGTGTTATTGTCTTTTATTAAATTTCACAATTGTTAATTATTATTTCTTCAAATAACTATTCTGCTACATTCTCTCTATTCACTTCTTATAGGAGTTGAGTTTTACACATGTTATACTGTTTAAATTGTCCTAAATGTCTTGAGCATTCCTTTTAGTGTAGGTCAGTGTCTATTAACCATTATCTTTTGATATAACATAGCTTTATTTAGGTTCAATGTATCATTGGCTTCAAATATTTTCAAATAAGGTTAAGGTTTTCTTTTTAGCAAGGCTTGGTGTTTGAGCATTAATTAATTTTGTAGATGTCTGTATGTTTTACAGCCCAGATATCAGCTTTTTAAACTTTAGGAAATACTTTGTTCGTTCACAGAAACCCGTGAGATTGTTTTTACTGTGGTGTTCGTTTGGCTTTTGGTCTTCACCTCCTACTTTTCCCAACTTCAAATTATCTCTCCATCCTGCTGCCCTATGCCTTGTCATCTGTGGGGTACCATAATATACTAACAAATGACCATGCACCAAATGGTGATGTTCCTGAGGTCTTTTTCCCTGCAACAGTCTTGTCATTGGTGAAGTGTACTCTTGTCTTCTTCATATGCTAAGAGCCTTCAATGTGCTGCTAATATGCACCTAGTCGAGGACTCATGGGATAGGAATGGCACCACTGACGGAGGGACATTGAAACTATATTCTTTCATGGCAAAATATGCTTGGAGATTAAGATTCATCAACAAGTCCAATGTTTTCTTATTCTCTTCTGTGGAAGTTTGTTTCTTCATCATGGCCTTAGAGTTGAAAGAAACCATTGACCTCATTTCTGTTTGGAAGGAGCTTACCTGGTATGTCCCACTTCTTATGAGGAAACAATCATCTCTTAAATCTTTCTATATCCTAACAAAATGTGGAACTGCCTGAATTTAATTTTATATGTAGGAAACGCTTTTGTGCCAGAAAAAAATATAGAAAAATGATTCAGCTACATATGTTCAGTATATTATTAAACACTCTTCTAAATACTATCAATGATCTCTTCACATATGTGTTATTTTCTATACTTGTTGATATAGCAAAAGACTTAAGTGATCTTTTTAGTAGCAAGACAAACAAAATAATCTTTCATCATCAATGTCTCTAATACTTCAGTGAGATAGAATGATATAGGAGAGTCTTCTCTATTTTCCTACTTACAAATTTATCTTTGTATTTGGATTATATATATTTCCTGACATTTTTGTAAAAATGGAATAGCTTCCTGTAATGGACCTGTAATATGGACCACTTAAGAAAATTGGGGGCTATGGTTTTAAGTTCTAAATTCTAGTCTCTGTCACTAAATAGGTAGAAATATTTTACCCACATATGCCTATGTCTCACGCCCTATACTTTGCTCCTTTTTAACTTCTGCTAGACACTTGTCACCACTTTCTTTGTTTACAATGGTTAAACTTTTGCCTAAAAAGCAGTATATCCATTTTTCCTTTTGTGTTCTGTTAGGACAAGTATTTGGATAGAGTAGATATTTTATTTAATATTATATGACCAATTGCAAGAACAATATATTGTATGCATTCATTTCATGGGCAACAAGATTAGACATAAAAGACAGGCTAATTGGGAGGCCTGGGTGTTTCAGTTGGTTAAGCGTCCAACTCTTGATTTGGCTCAGTTCATGATCTCACGGTTGGGGGTTGGAGCCCTGCATTGGGCCCTTTGTCGGGCTCCACGCCAGGCCTGGAGTCTGCTTCAGATTCTCTCCCGCTTGCTTTCTACCCCCTCCCCCACATCCTCTCTTTGTCAAAAAAAAGTATATATATATATATATATATATATATATATATATATATATACACACACACACATACACACACACACAGGCTAATTGTACCTTTGGCAATTACAGTCAATAGATATAATAAGATATATATCTAAATATTCAAAATAATTCCTTTGTTATTTTATTTTTTATGGAAAATATGCTGTATGGTGGTAGGATTTAACAAACTGGAACCAAAATTATTAGTTCATGAAGCAATAAATCACGTTTTTTTCAGTGCTGATTGAACAAGTAGAGTAACCTGATCTATTGCCAAGTTAGTAGAAGTTGTTTTGAGAAAAAAAAGGTGATGGGTGAAGAAATTATAAACCGTTTTTATTTAAATTTTCAAAACTGTCATAAAAATACATAAATTACGTTTGAAGAACAACCTATATTCTTCAATGGAAATTTATTATAAAT
The DNA here is from genome assembly GCF_018350175.1 of Felis catus. Taxonomy (NCBI): domain Eukaryota; kingdom Metazoa; phylum Chordata; class Mammalia; order Carnivora; family Felidae; genus Felis; species Felis catus. Next base: position 21,595,580 of record NC_058376.1, on the reverse strand, counting down.
ACTCCTACTTTACCCTAGAAAGCCCAAGGCTGGCTAAAATTTAATTACTTGTTTGCTGAACTCACATAAAATAAGCCAAGAATAATTGAATAAATATCTTAGTTTAAAGCTTACTCCATTATTAAATTCTATGATACTTTAGGCTTTTTCTTCCCCTTTAAACGTTTGTGGGATATAGTATCTAGTGAATTCACATAAGAACAAGTTCTCAACATCATCAAATGATATATCCCGTATATGCTCATCTTGTTTTCCTGTATATTTGACCATGAGTTACTAACAACCTCAGCACTTTTAGCAATGAGACGAAACGTGACAGAAGAAGAATGAAGTCTTGAAGGGGGTGATCAGATGCCTTTGAAAAACAGACACTTAAGAGCTTGAGGAAGCCTAAAATGAATGAAGGCTATAAGAAAACTGTCAGTGACAGAAGGCAGACTATTAGATAATGAAAGCTTAGGTTGCTCAGGAAAGAGAATTGGTGAGGCTGCAGGTGACATTCATTCCTGAAAATCGGTGATGTCCTTGAAGACACATTGTGAATGTTTTACCCATGGAGATAGGATGCCTGGCCATGACCATTCTGGTAATTCATCATTATTGCAAGGGCTCTAATCTCAGGGTAACACCAGTGTGGACAACTCAAGCACAAATTAAAAAATGGTTACATGTTCTGGTGTTAGATACCTAGAAAATCCCAGGATCACTTCTCATTCAATAAATAGATGAATTATAATCATTTATTGGGTATGTACTACGTGCAAAATTTCTGTGAAAGGCAGAATGGTAATGTTTCAAGGTGTACTCCCCCTCACACACACACACAATTTTGCATTTGACAGTGATACAGGGTATGTAGAGCTATCTCTATGGTTTAAATTTGGCACAGACATAACAGATTATTTGAGTTTTAAACTTACTTCCAGAATGTAAATATACTACTAAGGCAGAAATATACAAATGATCTTACATTCCAAATAATCAGATTTTAAACATTACTTCTATTTTTTTGTGCTCTTTTTTTTAATCTTTATCTTTGAGAGAGAGACAGCGTGTGAGCAGGGGGAAGAGCAGAGAGAGAGGAAGATACAGAATCTGAAGCAGGCTTCAGGCTCTGAGATGTCAGCACAGAGCCTGACGTGGGGCTTGAACTCACAAACTGTGAAATCATGACCTGAGCCAAAGTCAGACGCTTAACTGACTGAGCCACCCAGGTGCCCCTACTTTTTTGTGCTCTTAAGAAAAAATGATTTTATTTAGAGATATCATATCATGAATTCTTTTTTAAAATATTTGTGGTGTTAAAACATTAGAGAACAAAGCTCTCGTTTATATAAGAAGAGACAACTAATTAACCAGAGCCCTTAACAATACATGAGAATCTGCACATAAAATCAACATTGGACAAATATAAGAAGCAGCTTTCAGCAACTTCATTAATTACACCTGCTAAGACTCAATGTCATCTCTAGAGCACTGTTTCTGGAAAATATTTCTTAAAATCATTATCATTCTGAAGCCTTGAAATATGTATAATTCATGCTACATGTTATATTCAAAGTATCTTTCCCAGGAATGGGAAAAGAAGGAAGATAAAGAACAACAAAGGGATGAAGAGAAACTTTGGAGGTAATGAACATGTTTATTACCTGGATTATGGTGATGATGACATGAGTATACATTATTTCCCAATGCCAAATTATGTATGTTAATTGTATGCAGGTTTTTGTATTCCATCTATACTTCAATAAATACTTCCTGAGGCGTTAATGCCTATTAAAAATAACAATACATCATTTAAAAAATTTAAGCATGCTTTCACATATGTTGCAAATAGTAATTTAAGCAATGAAGTTCATTTGGAAAAATAAATTTAAAAACTCTAATTTTTAGGGGCGTTTGAGTGGCTCAGTCAGGTAATCATCCAACTCTTGATTTTGGCTCAGGTCATGATCTTGGTCGTGAGATCAAGGCTCGCATTGGGCTCAGTGATGACAGAGTGGAACTTGCTTGGGATTCTCTTTTCCCCTATCTCTGCCCCTCTTCCTATTATCAAAATAAATAAATAAACCTAAAAGATAATAAAAATAAAATAAAAAGATAGAAGCTCTAATTTTTAACTTTGCTAAAGACTACATTCTGTTTATATATGGTCTATGATCACAAAATTTATTTAATAATGAAAATAGAGCTATAAAGGTTTACAACAATTTAACTTAAAAAAAGGCACAGTGAACCTGAAAGTAAACAAATCAATAATTGCCATGAAATAAAGATACTACCATGGACTCTAAATTATAGCCACTGCCATCTTGAAATACATTATAAAATCTTTGGTAGTGTATCTGACCTGCACCTGTGCAACTTGTCCTTTTTAAAGTTTCTTTATTTATTTTGAGAGAAAGAGAGCATGAGACAGGGAGGGGTGGAGACAGAGGGAGAGAGAGAGAATCCCACGCAGGTCCCATGCTGTCAGTGAGGAGTCCAAAGTGGAGCTTGATCCCAAGAAGCGAGAGATCATGACCTGAACTCAAATCAAGAGTGAGATGCTTAACCACAGACAAGTGGCCCCATGCAACTTGTCCTTTAAATATGGCTAACTATATTTCCTTAGCTATATTACCTTTATCAAAAGTGTGGCTTGAAGATGTGGGTGTCACTTAATAAAACATTATTGTGACATTTGCTTGATATTTTAAATATTTATTTGTTTTAACCTGACAGTAAATATGCGGTTTCTGGGTCAAAGGCAGACTGATTATTTACTTTCACAAGATCTAAGTTACAGTTCTCCATGCCCTGGTTTCCCCACAAGAGGACCTAGTAAGATTCAGATGTCTTCTGTACGTACATACAAAATGTGGATTTCCCTCACAGTAGAGAAACTATGAAATAATGAATCTCAAAGCTTAAAAAGGGCAGCCTGTATAACTCCTCTCTTCCCCTCAGGAGGAGACCTTACCTTACTAAGATAAGCAAATCCTTCTTGTGGATCAGAGGGAAAGATCTCCAAATTCATTACCATTTGGAATGTAAACATGTGGCTCCAGGGAAGATAAAACTATAAACCACCACAGAGAAATACATAATCTCTAACTTCCAAGTTACTTACTCATCTCTTAACTCTGATTGCTAGTGATTTTTTCTCAGAAAGTATAGATCATGAAGAACCATAAAAATATTCCTGTCACATTTCTCCCTGAGACTGCTTTTACTCAAAAGAGAGTAACACTGTTCTAAGTTACCCACTCCAAATGAATAGCTAGAAACATAAAATACACAAAACCTCAGTTTTTGACATTGTACAACAGGCAACAGGTAGAGAAGGGAGAAAATATCAGGTGACTCTTACCCAACATCACCCCAGGCTTCTGGAGGTATACAATATAGGGACTGCACTTTGGGAAGGGTGAAAGCCAAACAGGACCCAATGATCTCACTCAACTGATGAAACAGTTATCACAGTTGGCCAGTTTAAGGTAACTATAATTTGTGGAGTAGCATTTTTTTGATGAGGCAACTCCCAGGAAGCAATGATAGGTATGTGAGTAAGAGTCCTTTTTGAGTTTTTTAGCTGACCACCTATTTGAGCATGCATTAGATGAAGTCCTGTGAGGCCCAGAAAGAGACTTTCTAGGGAAAGAATAACTGAGGAGCTTAAGTCAAAAAATTCTAAGAAGTCACGCAAAGGCAGCCATATTCAAACACCATTTTAAATATATATATAGAACATTTATCAGATTCCCAAATGGCTATACCTAAGAAGTGGGGTTAACTAGGTTTAGAGTAACAGTTGCTCCAAACCTACTCTTAGAGAGCTTAAAAATATGCATTAAAAATAAATGCATTTAAAAGTATCAACTGATCTTCAACTAATTTAAATATCAAAATAAATTTCAGCGTTCTTACAAGAATATGACAAAATACAACACACCACACTGTATAATTTGCAAATCTGATACCCCAAACAAATAACCAAGAAATAAACATGACATATAACTAAGAGGAAAAAAAATCAATACAAATAGAAACACAAATGATAATTAAAGAAATCAGCAGACGAATTTGTTAAAATGGCTACCACATGGGGCGCCTGGGTGGCGCAGTCGGTTAAGCGTCCGACTTCGGCCAGGTCACGATCTCGCGGTCCGGGAGTTCGAGCCCCGCATCAGGCTCTGGGCTGATGGCTCAGAGCCTGGAGCCTGTTTCCGATTCTGTGTCTCCCTCTCTCTCTGCCCCTCCCCCGTTCATGCTCTGTCTCTCTCTGTCCCAAAAAATAAATAAATGTTGAAAAAAAATTAAAAAAAAAATGGCTACAACATGTATGCTATATATACCGACATGTTATTTACTCAACATGGAAAATGAAACATAAATATAGATATAATGAGAGAGCATATTTTCATGTGTCTGTTGGCCATCTGTATGTCTTTTTTGGAAAAAATGTCTATTCATGTCTTCTGCCCATTTTTTAGCTGGATTCTTTTGGGGTTTTGGGGAGGTTGAGTTTGATAAATTCTTTATAGCTTTTGAGTACGTACTAACCTTTCATTTGATATATCATTTGCAAATATTCTCTCTCATTCCATAGGTTGCCTTTTAGTTTTGTGGATTGTTTCCTTCATTGTACAGAAACTTTTTGTTCTAATGAAATCCCACTTGTTTATTTTTCCTTATGTTTCCCTTGCTTCAGGAGGCATGTCTAGTAAAAGGTTGCAACAGCTGTTGTAAAAGAGGTTACTGCTTGTGTTCTCCTCTAGGATTTTGATTTCCCACATTTAGGTATTTTATTTGATATCCCACATTTAGGTATTTTATCCATTTTGAATTTATTTTTGTGTATGGTGTAAGTGGACCAGTTTCATTCTTTTGCATGTTGCTGTCCGCTTTTCCCAACACCATTTGTTGAAGAGACTTTTTTCCATTGGATATTCTTTCCTGCTTTGTGGAGGAATAATTGACCATAGTTGTGGGTTCATTTCTGGGTTTTCTATTCTATTCCATTGATCTATGTGTCCATTTTTGTGCCAGTACATCACTCATTATCAGGGAAATACAAATCAAAACTACAATGAGATATCGCCTCACACCTGTCAGAATGGATAGAATGAACAACGCACGAAACAATAGGTGTTGGCACATACGTGGAGGAAGGGGAACCCTCTTCCACTATTTGTAGGAATGCAAACTGGTGCAGCTACTCTGGAAAACAACACTGATGTTCCTCAAAAAGGCAAAAATAGAACTACCCTATGATCCAGCAATTGCACCATTCGGTATTCATCCAAAGGGTACAAAAATACTCATTTGAAAGGATAAATGGACCCCGATGTTTATAGCAGCATTATCAACAATAGCCAAATAATGGAAGGAGCCCAAATGTCCATCAACTGCTAAATGGATACAGAAGAGGCCATTTCTATTTACAATGGAATATTACTTGGGTATAATAAAGAATGAAATTTTGTCATTTGTGATGACCTGGGTGGAGCTAGAGAGTACTATGCTAAGTGAAATAAGTCAGCCAGAAAAATACAAATATCATATGATTTCACTCATGTGTGGAATTTAAGAAACAAAACAAGTGAACATAAGGGGAGAAAAAAGAGTGAGGGCAGAGAGGACAAGGATGGTCGTTCTATTCAACATTGTACTGGAAGTTGGAGGTAGGACAATGGAGCAAGAACAAAATGTAAAAGACAAAGAAATTGACAAGACAGAAACTAAACTGCCTTCCCTCACAGGCAGAATATTATTTACATTAAAAAAATCCAATAAACTACAAAAATAGTACTAGAACTGGTAAGCTTAATATTTTGCAGAACACAGCAAGGTCAACAATCCATATCAATTATATTTCTATATTGTAGCAGCAAAGGATTAACATTCTTTTAAAAATGTCAAGTATATTCCATTTAATAGCAGTCAAACCCATGAGATAAATTTAATGAGATGTTCCAACTAAAATATGATCAATTAATAAAGCATTGAGGAGATAAATGAAAACACACAAAGTAGAATGGCAGTTGTCAGGGGCTGGGTGGAGGGGAAATGTGGAGTTGCTAGTCAACAGGTATAAAGTTTCAGTTACAAAGGAATCAAGCCTTAGTCAGTTCTGGCTGCTAGAACAAAATACCATAGACTAGGTAGCTTACACAACAGAACTTTATTCCTTACCGTTCTGCAGGCTGGTTACGTCAAAAATAAGGTGCCCTCGGATTCAGTGCCCAGTGAAAACCCTTCTCCTGGTTTGCAGACAGCTGCCTTCTTGTTATGTCCTCACATGTCAGAGAGAGATCATCCCTCTCCTAACTCTTCTTATAAGGGCACTAATCCTCCCAAAGACCCTGTCTACAAATACCATCACGTGGGGGATTAGGGCTTCAACATATGAATTTTGAGGGACACAAACATTCAATCCGTAGAAAATAAGTTCTAGAAATCTACTGTGCATCAGGTACCTATAGTTTCCGTTAGTTTCTTGTACGCTTAAATTCTGTTAAAGAAAGAAGGAAGGAAGGGAGAGAAAAAGGCTCCTTTGCTACTAAATTATGTGAACGATGGTTTACTTACACTGAAATCAAAGTTATTCATATTACATATTAGTACAGAATTAAAAAAAAACTTATATTCACACATTTTAGTATTTTTGGAGTAACTTGAATTCGTGGGCCTTTTTTCAACTGCACATTTTATGAAACCTAAAAACCAATCTAGTATTTCTAATGAAAATTTAGCATCAAAATTGAGATGTGCTGCAAACGTAATTAACATATCAGATTTTGAAGACTATATGAAAAAAAGTAAAATACCTTAAGAATTACTTTTCATGTTGAAATAATGTTTTGTATATATTGTTACACAAAATTTAAACACACACATATGCACACACATATTCAGAGAAATGCAGATGTCTACTATGTGTGAATTGTAATACTCACTATTAAGGTTTTGATTCTCCTTAAATTAGTCTCTTGAGTCAATATGTACATATATGTATATTTATTTATTATACATGTATATCTTATTAAATAAGATTTGTGTTACAAAGGAAATAACTGAATATACATATAGAATATACATGTTAACTAATGTAAATCAGATTTAATAAGAAGTAAAAAATTTCTAATGTAAGTATTTATGGGAATGATTATTTTTGCTATTCCTTCTGCTTTTATTTCTTCCTTCATCCACAAAAATTCAAAGCATTTTGGGGCACCTGGGTGGCTCAGTCGGTTAAGTGGCCGACTTCGGCTCAGGTCAGGATCTCACAGTCCGTGAGTTCGAGCCCCGCGTCAGGCTCTGTGCTGACTGCTCAGAGCCTGGAGCCTGTTTCCGATTCTGTGTCTCCCTCTCTCTCTGACCCTCCCCCGTTCATGCACTGTCTCTCTCTGTCTCAAAAATAAATAAACGTTAAAAAATTAAAAAAAAATTCAAAGCATTTTGTGTTCCCCACTCCCCTACTCCCAGAGTTATAGTCCTTTTCCTGAATTCTTTACGGAGACTATCGAGAACTCATAAATTGAGAACCTTGTATTGCAAAAATAGTAAATAGATGATAAATTAGATTTTTTCCATGATTTAAAACCAACATAAGCTCAACAAGAACTCTTTAACAAAATGATTAAAAGGAAGACAACTGATGGATGCCTGGGGTGCTCTGGTGATTAGGCATCTGACTCTTGATTTCCACTCAGGTCGTGATCTCAGCATTCACAAGATGGAGCCTGCAACATGCTCTAAGCTGACAGTGTAGAGCCTACTTCAGATTTTCTCTCTCTCTCTCTCTCTCCCCCACCCTGTCTAAATAAATAAATAAGCATTTATAAATAAATAAATAAATAAATAAATAAATAAATAAATAAATAAATAAATGGAAGACCATTGAAACACAATAATACACATCTAAACAACTGCTTCTACATGTAATGGATTTTATAGATTCAGATTAATTCGGTACATTTTGAATTTCTGATTTGCTATGTGCTAGATTGATTAATATTTCCAGATGATTTAAAATGCAAATTAGCGCTGATAATGATCTTAAGAAATGCTTTTTTCTTTATACAGCATTAATTAATATGTATGGACATTTCAGTTCCTTTAAGAGAAATTTTGGTATTATCTATTTATTTAAATAAGGTTCTTGTTCATTACTTTATCATTTCAAATACATGGAGGAAAATTCCCGTATGTAGTTCTCCGGGTAGCCTGTTTCCACTCACTAGGTCCATGAGGCTGTCAGTGACTAGACAAGTTATTACAATTATCACATAAGTCATGCCTCACACATCTGTATAATTAAATTCAAGTGAAAAGATTTTGTGAACTGTTCTACAACTTGTATTTGATGGATATATATTATTTATATAGTTAAAATTACTCTCTACTAAAGAAATGGCAAGAAACATTTGAAACTTACATTTTTTTCATCCAGTTTTACAATGAATGATATGTATTTTTAGACATTTTCATCAAAGTACTTTTTGAATATGTTATTAGTCTCTCTTATAGAAGTTTACATGTTTAATGTAAAGAAATTAGTAAATATAGAATTATAAATGTGGATCTATTCTTTATTGCAACTCTGCAGAAATATACATTATTTTGCTTATGTATATGTTTCTATTTTAATAATAATAATAATATTATTATTATTTTAAGGTTTATTCAGGTTTCAGAGATGGAAAGAGATAGAGCGTGAGTGGGGGAGGGACAGAGAGAGAGAGTGACACAGATCCAAAGCAGGCTCCAGGTTCTAAGCTGTCAGCACAACACCCAATGTGGGGCTCGAACTCAAAGACGGCAAAATCATGACCTGAGCCAAAGTCGGATGCTTAACTGACTGAGACGCCATTATATATGTTTTTATTTTTAAGATAAAAATATAATTAAAATGGGCAATAAAATATACAAACATAAATATAGAAATCTACATAAAGATAGATTATAAAATTAGCTTACATATATTAGCTCATAATCTAATATTTTTATATGTCTTTAGACTAAAGAACATATTATTTGTTTTTTTCCATGTAGATTAATATTGCATAAATTTCTGTGTCTATTAAAATAGAAACATTTTTTATGATTATTTAGTTTTCTATTACATGAGTTTTCATTAATGATTTATAAAATTCCATACTGTTTATATATACACAAATATAATACTGTTTATATATACATACACACAAATTCTTCATTACTATAAATAATATAGTAATTAATATCTCTGTAGGTAAATTGGTGCATATATTCATAAATACGTTTTAGAATATATATCCAGAAATTTGGTTTCCATTCTAATGATTATCTTAACTACAAGGCATTTTACTATAGCTTTCCAAATATGTTATCCTAACTTCAACCCCCAACAACGGAATTTGAAAAGCTCCAATACCCTATTTCTTTGCAGCACTTCATAATCAAGTAACATATTTGATGGATAAATCTAGCAATTGCAAAAAGTAATACTTTCAAGCACATGCCTACGTGAAGTTCGTATTATTTCCACAAATATTGAAATCAACATACACATAGGTTGGCCTTCCTTATTAAACATGTTACAGCAGTTTATTTGGGGAAAAGGGACAATAAGAATTTATTACTCAGTGATATTACCCTTAAAACAATGTATCGTTTTAACTGACTTTTCTACTTTCCTGAGGGTACTGAAGTGTTAAAAACCTTTTTAAAAGAATAGATTATAGTAAAACAATTTTATTCATATTTAATTGGATATAGAGATATTTTCCTTAAAATAAAATCCAAATATCTCAAATTGGACTAAAATAAAGTAAAAAATATTTCAATGTGCAATGTTCAAAGTGCCTAAATTTCTGAGTATAAGAAGCATGTGTGTGTGTATAAATATATATATATATATATATATATATATATATATATCTGAAAAATATAATTTTATGTTATAAATAGTTTCTTATACTCTACATAGGCAGGAAACATAAAATTGAAAATTGGAAAAAATATTACAGAAAAAGTCAAAATTTTAAAAAATGGAATACCAATGCCAACATAAAACAATACTAAACTTGTTTTTGCAAATAATTTTATTCTTTACAACTAAAATTTTGAAAGAATTGAAATTGTGAATCTTTTCTATAAAATAGGAAAGGATATACTACCACCTAGTGGATAATGCGTTTGCTTAAGGGTAATATTTCACCTACAAGAATTCTTACAGACCATAGATCAAGGGACACTGATGGTTAAACATTGTACAATCAAACAACTTCGTAAACGATCGTCAAAAATCACTTGATTTAAAAAAAAATATTGCCCATTTTTCACTTTATTTCTTTCACCTTCTAAGTTTTAGCCATTTTGTAACAGGAATATAGACAGTAATAGGTAGATATAGTTATACAAAATAAAATATATCAATATCTGAATATCTTAAGAATCCAGTGAAGATGAAAACTATAGTGACCAATTTTTAGAGACCATTAAATATACAAATGCTACATTTAGACTACATATTACTTTGAGTCAGGAAATACATTGACATTTTTCACAATTTAGTGGAAATTGGTAACAGCTATATTGCAATAATAAATACTCAAAATGAACACTGAAGATTCAGTTAATCCTTTAAGTGAGAATATTTTGAAGATCATTAAGGAGAACACGTATGGGAAAGAAAGAAACTAATAGGAATGTGTTTTCAGGGAATTTATAACTATATTGTGTTCAATAAATTATGGGTCCTTTTCACCTCTTCTCTTTTGCCCTTGAATATGTACACTTGTTTGTGTGTACATGTTCACTTTGTTTGAATTATTTGACAATGAATTTAATTTTGCATAGTTTTCTTATTATAGAATATCTTCAACTTAAAATTTCTAAGCCATATACATAAGTACTGTGTAGAGTGATTGTCCTTTCTAAAATTGAATTCATGATCAAATCATTTAATTAAATTATTAATTTAACTAAATAATTAAAATACATACTATTATTTAATCATGGGTTCCATTCAGTTATTTATGATTATTAAATTTGAATCATAGGGGCCGTGAGTGGCTCAGTTGGTTAAGCGTCCGGCTTCAGTTTGTGAGTTCCAGCCACGCATTGGACTCTGCTGATGTCTCAGAGCCTGGAGCCTGCTTCGGATTCTGTGTCTCCTTCTCTCTCTGCCCCTCCCCCAACCTGTGCTCTGTCTCTCTCTGTCTCTCAAAAATAAATAAAAGTAAAAAAAAATTTAAATAAATAAACTTGAATCATATAATACTGCAGGCAAGAAATAAGGTGTTTTGATATAGATCCTTTATACAAAAATTATCAAAAATCAATATCCTGCTACAAAACCCCTGGAAAACAGAATTCTTTGTTCTGTAGAAAATTATGGCTTTAAATTAGTTATAGGGTATTAGTATAAGAAAACAAGAAGTCAAAGATACATCTATTCATTTATTCATTAATTTACCAGATATATAATTCTAAGGCCATTCTACAGGCCATCCAGTGAGCTAGGAGCTGGAGACACAGAAATGAAGAGTTAAATTTAACTGGCATAGTCTCTGCTTTTACGGAATTATTTCTTTTTGGAACACCTAGTCACACAGAAGAAAAATGTAACATAAAAATGGAAAGACTTGGACTTTGGAAAAGAAACAATCATGAAATTGCCAGGCAACATGGATTCCAGCTACAGAGAAAGCAGGCAAGTTCAAAAAACAGGTTTTGTCATGCTTCAAATGGCAGAGAAGAGAAACTGTAAAGAGAGAAGGGGGGCATAGGTGAGTGAGGAAATGTCAGGAGGTAGGAACTTAATGAGGAGGAAGAAGCAAGGGCCAGATTATGCAGGGCCATGCAGGGCAGACAGAAAAAGTTTAAATGTATTTGAAGGCTTAAAAAAAAATCTCTGCATTCATAAATGGTGGCGAAATAAAATTTAAAAAGAATAGACATACAGAAAGAGGAACATATTTTCTTGAGAAGAAGGAAAAAAAAAACAAATTCAGTTTACCTTCAGGATGAAGTTACCTCTAGGCATCACATTAAGTGAAAGGAAAATGAGTGGAAAGAATAACAGATGATTTCACTTCAGCAGCTGTAGTAGCCAAATAAAAAGACCTTTTTATCTGTTACAATGTCACTCTAACAGGAGCTAGGAAGTTATCTACAACATGGAAACACCATCTGTAATAATCTCAAAGCATCATTCTACAGACTACTTACTGTGTTATCTTCCAGGATAAATCTTAATTCCATTCGTGTATTTCCAAATTGTACTCAAATTTAGAAACAGAATATTTACATAATAGGCATCCTTTTCTACTCACTAGCTCCTCAAATTGTAACCACTATCAGGACTTCTAATATCATACATTAGTTTTTCCTGGTAAATGGAATCATTATAACACTTTTACTTTTGTGTCAGGCTTCTTTTGCTCTATGATTTTACTCGTGACTTAGTAGCGCTCATCACTGTATGGAATGTTACTGTATGGATATATAAAAATTGGCTATTCCATGATGGAAGGTTGTGTTATTTTCAGATTTTTATTATTATGAAGGTTGTTGCTAAGAACCATCATTGCTGATGTCTTCTGGTGATGATATGTTGGTGTTCTGGCATATACATAAGTAGGAAAGGAATTGTAAGGTAAAATAGAGTTCCATATCAGCAGACATGGCCAGTTTTTCAGTCATCCAACTCATGACTTTTCTTTTCAATTTTTAAAATGGCCTTATTCACGTAATTAATACACCTAAAACCACAAATATCCAGTTTATGCAGCTTGATGATCTTGGGCATAAACAAACACCCATAAAACCATCAAAATAATCAAGATAATAGACCCATTTATTACGGAAAAAAGTTTTCTTGAGTCTTTGTTTGTTTTTGCTCTGTTTTGTTTTGTTTTCTCATGTGTGTGTATGTGCATGTGTGTGTGTTGGTGGGAGGTTAAGAACACAACATAAGATCCACCCTCTCAATCACTATTTAAGCACGTGATATAGTAACACTGACTATAGGTATTCTGCTGTACAGCAGACGTTTAGAACTAATTCATGTTGCACACCTGAAACTTTATACTGATTGAAAAATAACTCCGCATTTCCTCCTCCCTTCCAGCTTCTGGTAACCACCGTTTTATTCTTTTCTATGAGTCTGACTATTTTAGGTACCACATGTAATTGGAAGCATGCAGTACTTATTCTGTGCCTGGCTTATTTCACTTCATGTAGTTGCTCTGGTGGGTGTGCAGTGGCATCTTATTGTGGTCCCCATTTGCATCAGCTGTGACAGTCTTATTTGCTATTTCATTATACACTTTGGTGAAGTGACTGGTAAAGGCTTTTGCCACTTTCTTTTTAATTTTTTTTTTTTTTACTGTTTATTTTTGAGAAACAGAGAAACATAGTGCGAACAGCAGAGGGATAGAGAGAGGAGACACGGAATCTGAAGCAGGCTCCAGACTCTGAGCTGTCAGCGTCGAGACTGACGGGGTTTCAAACTCACAAACAGTGAGATCATGACCTGAGCCGAAGTTGGACGCTTAACCGGCTGAGCCACCCCGGTACCCCAGGTTTTGTCACTTTCTTATTGGATTGCATGCCTTCCTGATTGATCTTTCATACTTTCATATATAAATATATATCTAAACATCTGGAAAGATTATATATATATATAATATTGTAATATTATTTAGATTGTTTTTATTTAAATTGTCACAAGCCTTTTGTTTTATATGCATTGATACTATCTTGACCAACTTTTTATATTTTCTTTTTACCTTCTGGTTGGCATTTTTTTTTTTGACCAAGAGTTTTATTGTTTTACTTTCAGGTTAAGATCTGAAATTCATCCAAAATTGATTCTGGTATATAATTGTAGAATGGGGTTGTGATTAATATTTTTCAATATTATATAATATTGAAATAATATCAATATTATATAATATGGAAATATTATATTATATGGAAATATGAAATATTATATCATATGGAAATATTATCAATATTTCCAATATGGCAATATTACTTTTGCCATAAATTGGGTAAACACAAATTTTTGGGTTCCTTCTTATATCTCTATTAGTTCTCTTATGAACTTTTTCTCTTGTCTTTCCTTGTCAGTGCTAGACAATAGAAATGTGATAGCACTAATGTAATTATTCCAGATTTTCAACAGATTATACTATTTGTTACTCTGTATTCTCCAATTTTGTTTCCCTTATTATATAAAATTCACTCTCTAGTATTGATTCTTCATTTCCATATAAAATTTATCATTTCTTCTTTAAATTTTATAATTAGAATTTGTTGATATGTTCACTGGGACCACATCAAACATACAAAATTATATATAATGTATATATTTTTTTACAGTATTTGATTAATCCATAAACAAAGTATGTTTGAATTTTGTTCACAATTTATATAATGATTCTCAGTATTGTATTTAAATATAGTATATAAAGTTCTTAGATATTTACATTTATATTTGATAAAAAAATTAAAGGTTAATGCTATTGCAAATTATATTGTTTCAGTCACTTCATTTTCTAATTGTTATTGCTAAGATGTGGAAATCAGTTTTTTGTTTTTAATTCAGTTTTAGCCAACCAACGTTGTAGATTCCCTTATTAATTCTAATAGTATATCTGTAGTTTCTTTGTTCTTTTTTTTTTTTTTTTTTTTTTTTAAGTAGGCTTCACACCCAGCATGGAGCACAATGCCAGGCTTGAACTCAGGACCCTGAATTCTGAGCTGGGATCAAGAGTTGGATGCTTAATAAACTGAGCCACCCAGGTGTCCCCAGTTTCTTTGTTCTAAAGCAGTTATGTGGTCTGGAAATAATGTTAGTTTCATTGCTTATTTTCTGATCCTTTTAACTTTTATTTCATTCGTATTTTCTTTATTGTACTGAACAAAGTTCTAATTTGTATATAGAAGTATATACAAAAACATAGTAGTTACCGAAGTCAAGAGAAATGTAGACAGCCATGTAAACATAAATCAAGGAGTATATAATAGTAAAGTATTCAATCAGAAATATATTGATTTAAGGGGTCATTTCTCAGAAATGAGACATTTTGTATCAGTTGCACAAAATAAACTTCTCATCGTTTTCCTTCATCTATACCTCAGTGATATACATGTCAGCATTCTGCCGTTCACTAGCTTGATTAATATGGCAATTGTAGAAGGTAAGTATTCTGATAAATGCTTTGTCACTACCGATGTAGGGAATCCCCAAGACCACCGTTAGGATCAATAATTTGCTAGAAAGACTCGGAGAACTCAGAAGCTGCTATCCTCATGGTGACTGTGTATTACAGCGAGAGGATACATTTCAAAGCAGAAAAGGGAAAAGGTGAAGTGCATGAAGAATGTCTGGGAGTAACCAGGTGTAAGATCCAGGTGTCTGCTCTCTGTGGAGTCTCATAGAATATGCTTGCTTCTTCCAAGAATGAAGGGCTGCTAACCATCGAGGCTCACCTGGACCTTAGCAAGGATGTTTATTTAAAGTCACATAAACGTGTAGTATGTGCAAGACTAACCTCAGATATTCGGATTCCAGACCCCCAGAGGAAAGCAGGTGTTCACAATAAATAACACCGTTAGCATAAACTGTCTGGTCACGTCAGTACAGTGTGACCCAAGGCTTCCGCTGTATGAAAACACTCTTATGAGATTATTTCTAACTTTATACTTATTTCCTAAGAGTTGCCAAAACATCAGTCCTGAAAAGAAGGCTTTCTTATAAAAGTATAGCTTTTGACAAGCCAGCCTGGTTATTTATTGCATGAGATACTGAATAATAAGGACAAGAAATGATATACAGCAGTATACAATAACACGGATGAATCTTAAAAGCATTATTGTTGAGCGAGAACAACTATGAGTGAATATACACACTTGTATCATAAATGAATTTCAAAAATAGCGATAAGGACCTATGTTAGTAGAAATCTAGATTATGTAACAGTGAGTCGAATAAGACACGGTGAGTACTTTTGAGGTTCTGATAATATTAATGTTTATCTCTTGATCTGAGTGTTTATCACATACTGTGTGTTTACTTGGTGATAATGCATCCAGCATATATAAATTATATGCGTACAATTTTCTATGTGACGTGAATGATAATCTTACTGTAAATGAATATAAATTATTTTATTTACGTTTTTCAATTTATTCTGAGAGAGAAAGAGAGAGAGAGCTAGAAAGAAAGCATGGGGGAGGGGCGCCTGGGTGGCGCAGTCGGTTAAGCGTCCCACTTCAGCCAGGTCACGATCTCGCGGTCCATGAGTTCGAGCCCCGCGTCGGGCTCTGGGCTGATGGCTCAGAGCCTGGAGCCTGTTTCCGATTCTGTGTCTCCCTCTCTCTCTGCCCCTCGCCCGTTCATGCTCTGTCTCTCTCTGTCCCAAAAATAAATAAACGTTGAAAAAAAATTAAAAAAAAAAAAGAAAGCATGGGGGAGGGGCAGGGAGATGGGGAGAAAGAATCCCAAGCAGGCTCCACACTGTCAGCACAGAGCAGGACATGGGGCTCAGTCTCACAAACCGTGAGATCATGACCTGAGCTGAAATCAAGAGTCCGATGTTCAACCGACTGAGCCACCCAGGTGCCCTGAAGATAAATTATTTTGAAATAAAAACATCATTGTGATGTTTGCAATGTCATTTCTTAGCCATAAAATAATTTTAAATAAAATATATGTTTTATATAATTATTGTGGATTAATACCCTAATATTTTCTTCATTTCTCTAATTCATTCTTCTATATTTTTTGATCATCCCTCAACATAATACTTTTTAGATCATTTTATAGCTAATACATTCCAGCTCAATTTTGCAAATATAAAATTTGGAAATATAACATCATATATTAGGACCAAAAGTATCATGGATCAAATGGAATGTATTAGAAATCAGATTTCAAATGAACAAAAAAAAAATTAAGTAGTATTCATAATTTTGGAGGTACTAAGTTAGAAGAACAAAATTTGAAATCCTATATATACAATGGAATACTAATTGGCAATGAGAAAAAATGAAATATGGCCTTTTGTAGCAACGTGGATGGAACTGGAGAGAGTTATGCTAAGTGAAATAAGTCATACAGAGAAAGACAGATACCATATGTTTTCACTCTTATGTGGATCCTGAGAAACTTAACCGAATACCATTGGTGAGGGAAAGGGGAAAAAAAAGTTACAGAGAGGGAAGGAGGCAAACCATAAGAGACTCTTAAAAACTGAGAATAAACTGAGGGTTGATAGGGGGTGGGAGGGAGAGGAAAGTGGGTGATGGGCATTGAGGAGGGCACCTGTTGGGATGAGCACTGGGTGTTGTATGGAAACCAATTTGACAATAAATTTCATATTAAAAAAAAAGAATCGAATTCAAATGTATTTCTATACAGTTATTAGGAGCAGAGGTGGGATAGATGAACCCTGCCAGTAATTTAACGCCCGTAGGTATAGCACTCAGCCAAGGGTACTTTGGTTGGTGAATAAATACCTCAGCTTTCTCTATGCTCTGGGCTCCATGCTGTCTCCCAGAGGTTCTCACTGGGATAAAGGCCCAGTTAGCCACAGCAATAATGCTCATCAATGCCTTTTTATTGGTCTTTTGCCTTTCTGTCCCTCACTTCCCCATTCTCCTACCATTCGCCTATATTATCCTGGATGCACCTCTCAATTAAGCTTCACACATGATAAATTTTCTATCAACTAATGTTTCTAAGCAGGACCTAAAAAATATGCTAAAGCTGAAAACAGAACTGTGCTCATATAACAAATCTTCCTAGCATATTAACAAGGTTGTTGAAGTTTGGATATAATTCTAAAGAAGATTTCTGAGACACATTCTGGCTCTATCCACAGTTAAAGCTTTAGCCTAATCTCCTTGTAAATATACAAGACCATCAATTAGGGTAAAAAAAAAAGGCAAACTCTACAATTTTTATTTTTCAATATAAAATCATATTTTTATGAGATACATAGAATGCGTGTGTTTTCTTTTAGTTATAATAGAAAATACTTAATTTTTATTAAACTATCATTTTTCTTTGTGGTGTTTTTATAATATATATATTTTTCTTCCCTTTTTTCCTTTTCTCTTTGATTATTTGTGTCTTTAACTGTGAGAAAGTCTGTAGTTTTTACAAAAATTGTGCTGTTTTTATAAGGCTCCCCAAATGATTTCAGAATGAGTTGGAACATAAATAAAAAAAATAGTAACACTAGAAATAGGAACATAAACAGTATTACACTACATGATTTTGCTAGCAATTATTTCCTGTCAAGGACCCAAGATATCATCTAGTTTGTAACTCTGTCAGTGTATAAAATGTTCTGCAACCAATTTCTCCAAACAATATTTATTCCTCTTGTGGAGGAAAAAAAAATGGGTAGAAGTTGGCCATCAGCAACTCCAAAGCACCTAGACAATGACTAGAGCAGAGATGGGAACAACATTTCAAATAAAGCATCTATACTGAACAACTAACTTTTATATATACATATATACATATCAATGATTTCTAAGTTACATTGAATAACTTAGAGGTAGCTTACTTCAGTTCTTCTTAATTCAACTACATGGTCAACTAGAGAAAGAACTCCTAACATTAGCCAATGAAAGTAAAAAAACAAACAAAACAAACAACAATAGTCTCAAAAATGCATAAAGACCCAGGCATTTTAATATCTGCAAAAAAAAATATTAGAATCACTGCTGATCACTTAGTTTTTCTTTCCCCTCTACCTTCACTTCCTGCCTTCACATACAATCATTTTTTTAAAATGCATAAGCAAGGAGCATTCAAGACTATTGCTTCAGAGCAGGACTTAATTCAGAGGTCTTAACATATTTTTCTTGGTTTATTTTTTTCTTATGCCCTAGTTGGAGTTGTTAATTACAGTATACCATTACTATAGACTGACTACTATATGTGATTTAGAAATTCACATTTCTACATTAGTTGAGGGGCAGTTGAAACAAAATTGATATTATGGAGAAATATAGGAACAACTCTAGAAAAAGCAGAAAAAAGTTGTCCAATTTAGAATTTCTCTTTTTCAGTACAATTATAGAATCATTCACTTCCAGTTAGTGCAAATATATTACTCAGAACCATCTGTCATTCAGGTTGGTTTTGTTTTTCCTTTCATTTCTAGTCAATGGAGGAAACCTTGAGAGAATAAGCTTTGAACTGAGAGATAACTTACAGTGGTAGAGAAGAAGCAACATAAGGAGTTCAGGGACATGTTCATAGAACTTTAGTACATTCTCAGAGTTTGCTACATCCAAACTATACCCAATTCATATCACAATACTGATGGGGGTAAGTCCTACTTTGTGATGAGGAAGTTTAGAAAGCATCAGCCTCCTTATGAATGAATACCATGCATGTCAAATCATCCAAAGTCTCACAACCAGATGTTCAGTCTCAAATGAAGCCCTATGGCATTAAACAACTTTCTCTCAAGTTATTATCTGAGGTTACTTTGGCTTTGATCCAAAATATCCTACTGGCAATTGCTTAACCTCCATAGAAGACCTGGATATGTCACATATGCTTAAGTTACTCTATTAAGTGAAAGGTAAAACATGGCAGAGAAGGTAAATAACAAAGGATCTTTATGAAATACACCAATACTTTTTCAATTCGTCCAATCAAAAGAAACTTCTGGGAAAAATATATATTCTCAGGTTCACAGTGAAATATTCTGATTTATCATTTCTGTGGTAAAAATAAGATAATAGAAATATTTTCAAAGAGCCATATGTAATGATTGTGATCACTTTGGGAAGACCAAAGACCATTTGCAAATAATTGCTTACTAAGTTTGTCTTACTATCGAGTATATTAATCATAATTGTGCCAATCCAGGTTCAGGTGATTAAATGCTCCCAGTTAGGTGTACCACAGCAGGATGTTGCTAGCCCCACTGAATTCTGGGAGCTCATTTGAATTGCTTCTTTTCCAAACTATACTCCCACAGATTCTCTTTCCTACAAAACCTGACCCAAAGGGCATACTAGACATGAAAACACATGATTCTTCCACATTGAATATGGCATGTGTATGTGTATATGTGTGTGTGTATGCATGTGTGCGTGTTTAAATATGCTAAGGTTCTCTATAGTGTACTTCTGTTTCCAAATTCAGTGAACTTTCTTGTGGATTAACTTGATGTTTCAGCAGTATTTGATACATTTATGTAGAGCAATAAACACTAAACAATTTTTCATTGTTTTAATGCTAACATCTAAACCCACTGTAGTAGTTACATCTCCAAGTATCTATGTAATCTGGCTATGTCCATCAATCTACTATCACTCTAACCAAAGTCATTATCATCTCTTCCTTCCAAAGTGATGCATTTGCTTCCCTCTTGCCCATCTGTGAGATACATAGATGTAGCCAGAATCTTCCTTTACAAATCAATAACGAGAACATTAGGGGTGTCTGAGTGGCTCAGTAGGTTAAGTGGCTGCCTCTTGGTTTCGGCTCAAATCAAGATCTCACGGTTCATGGGTTCAAGCTCCGTGATGGGCTCTGAGCTGACACCTCTGAGTCTGGAGCCTTCTTCGCATTCTGTGTCTCACTTTTTTTCTGCCCGCCTTGGTTTCTCTCTTTCTCTCTTTCAAAAAATAAATATGTAAACATAATAAAAATTTTAATAACTAATGATAATATTTTTTTTGTTTTTGTACAAACCTCCCATGGATGCCCATCGCCCCTGGAATAATCTCCAAACTCCTTAGCAAAAGCTTGAAGTGGACCTCCAGTTTAGCCCCTGTCTCTCTTTCAGCCTGTCACTCATCACTCTCCCTCTTGTTCAGTCATTGTATATACCATGCTGTCCCTCAAACAAGGATACAGACATGTTGCTCCAACTGGTTAGATTAGTCTCTTTGTGTTTTCCTCCCACTACATTTATTTGAACGACTTTCTACTTGAGATCCTCTAAAATACATGTGTCAAGAAGAGGACTATGCTATAATACCGATCACACTTGAAAAGACTTATTCAGTGCCAGAAGCTCCATGAGATAAGAGAACTCGCTTGCTCACCAGCACCTGGATAATTAGCTGCACAAATTAGGTGCCAATATGTTTGTGTCGAATATCTTTTTTTCCTAATATCTTATTTGCATTATTTTTCATCCAGTTATTACAGCTCTGCATCTAAATGTATTGTAAATGTGTTAACACATAAACATTCAGGTATTTCCTCACTGGCCAACTCACTTTAGAATTTTAAGACTTGAATTCTGATTTGTCTATCATGAGTTAATTGGAGAGTTTTCCTTCTTATTCTTTATTTAATGTTTGAGAAATATTTTTTATTAAATTTTTTTAATGTTTATTTATTTCTGAGACAGAGAGAGACAGACCATGAATGGGGGAGGGTCAGAGAGAGAAGGAGACACAGAATCCGAAGCAGGCTCCAGGCTCTGAGCTGTCAACACAGAGCCCGACGCGGGGCTCGAACTCACGGACCGTGAGGTCATGACCTGAGCCGAAGTCGGATGCTTGACTGAGCCACCCAGGCACCCCTAATGTTTGAGAAATATTGATGTGTTCCCTACATGATTTAATATGCTGGTTGGCATTAAATAATTACTTAAACTACAGATACAATCAATGTCAGGGAACTTACAGCAGTTCGGTTACACATTTTCCCAAGTACAACCGAGAGCTATTACAATTCTCTAATAAACATTCAGAAAACCAGCCTATGCACACAAATAAGAGACAACCCAAAATAAGACTAATACCATAAGCCCAGTGAGTCTCATTTCTTTTGCTCTAATGAGGATTGTGTGGTGAAGATACAAAATATTCATTCCCATGTGAAACTAAGATTATGTCAGAAAAACAAATCGCTGTAGAATTTCATAGAACAAGAAACTATTCGCCATATTTTTGAACTGTCACTCTGTGTAGCTTTAATATCCAAAAGGTAGATGTTGGTTGTCATCAAATTCGCAGTGAGCTCCCCTTCCTCAGTTTAATAAAAAACATCAGAAAGCAATTAAGAATAACATTATTTGAAACACCTTAATATGTTTTGTTTTATTAATAAATTTTGTACAAATTGCATTATTCTGCTTGTCGTTAAAAATAAATTACTTGCTGTAATCTCACAAGTGATGATGACAAAGTAGGGTTCCAAGAAACCTTTGCTTCTTAGCCATGCTGCCATAGATTAATTGGTAATTTAAGGGTATATTGTGCTTACACATTCCTTTCCTTGAACATTTTCCAAATAAGACATTTTTTTCACACTGGAATTTGGTATGCAAACATGTAGTCAATGATACTAATGTCTACATTAATGGTATGCAATGCTTAAAGGAAATTTTGATGGCCATTTGGTCACGACAAGGGATGGGAAATAGAGAGCAAATAAAGTACACCCACATTATAGTTAAACTTAATGATAAGTTCCAATAAAGTTAAGTCAGTGAAATGTACCCTGTTAGTTCCTGAGTTGAGTGAGAACTTACCTATGCATGAATGCAGTACATCTAGTGTTTTCCAGCTTATGTATCAATAATAAAATATATTAACAGGAGAGAGGTACTGAAGTACATTTGATAAAGTTTAAATACAGATATAGATATAGATGATGTAGATATATATATACAGATATAAATACAGATACAGGTATATAGATAGAGAGAGAGAAAGGGAAACAGAAGCAGAGAGAGAAAGAGATCTAATTATGAAAGAATGATAGAGTAACTATATATCTTATATATACACATATATATACATATATCTTTGTGGCATAATTATTATGCACAGCAAAACAAATTATGTAAAACAAGCATTATGTAAAACAATAAAGAGTTTAGTGTACAAATCCATGAAGATAAATGCACTATTATGTTTATTGCAGTATTATTTATAATAGACAAATGTGGAAACAACCCATGTACCCATCAATAGATGAATGAAAAAGTAAGATGTGGAGATATATATATATATATATATATATATATATATATATATATAAAATGAGATATTACTCAGCCATAAAAAGAGTGAAATGTTGCCATTTGCCACAGCATAGATGGACCTAGAGAGTTTAATGCTAAGTGAAATAAGTCTATCAGAGAAAGAGAAATACCATACCATTTCACTCCTATGTAGAATTTAAGAAACAAAACAAGCAAACAAAGTAAAAAAAGGAGACGAACAAATCAGACTCAGATATAGAGAACAAACTCGTGGTTACCAGAAGTGGAGGTGAGTGGAGGGATGCGTGAAATAGGTGAAGGAGATTATGAGTAGACTTTTCACGACGAGCACTGAGTAATGTATAGAATTGTTGAAACTCTCTATTGTACACCTGAAACTAACATCATACTGTACATTAAGTATATTAAAACTAAAACAAAACAAAACAAAAAAACATGGGCACCAGGCTGGCTCAGGAGGTAGAGCATGCGACTGTTGATCTCAGGTTTCTAAGTTCGAGCCCCACAGGGGGTGTAGAGATTACATAAAAATAAAACACGAAAAAAAAAAGAGCCTGTGTGCAAGGGAATGGTGACTGGAAATGTGACCAAACAGTTCTCACCATTTATTATTTAATGTATGTTGAATGACACTGATATGAATTATCTTGCACATCACAGTGGGATCACAATTTAGGAGGTTTACTAAAGAGAATGTATGTGCTACTTAATTGGTTATTCATTAAGATTAGCCCAAATATCTTTATAGCCAATATCTCTTTCTGTCATTTAAAGCTATCTTGACAGAGTTTTTTTTTTTTTTTTCCTACAAAAACAATCTTCTGATAGATTCTGTTTTAATTTTCAAACTGAGAATCCAAACTTTGCTGGCACATGAGTTCAAGCCAGAGTTTCCTCGAAGATATTTTCCCCCCATTAAAATAAGAAACAACAGTGAAGTATGTGAAATTTCTCCTAGGTTTTCTGCTGCAGGCCCTAAGTTCTTTTTGATCCTGGGAAGGTGCATATGCTAATTTTCATAGCTGGTTCAAATTTTTACACTCCTTATTCAGAAATAATAAAAAAGAACCTTATTGAAAATGCATAAATTACTTTAGAAGAGACTACGTTTTTTACCATACATATGTCTATAAAAAGCAATTGAAATTTATTTCCATCATTGCAATAAGAGGGTTACTATCAAGGGGTGATGGCTATGCAATGATTTTCTAAATAATTATTTTTAAGGAATAAGCATTTTACTATTTTTATTATTTTTGTTAATGTTTATTTATTTTTGAGAGACAGGAAGAGACAGAGCATGAGTTGGAGGAGGGGCAGAGGGAGACACAGAATATGAAGCAAGATCCAGGCTCCGAGCTGCCAGCACAGAGTCCGATGCGGGTCTCAAACCCATGAACCTTGAGATCATGGCATGAGCCAAAGTCAGATGCTTAGCCGACTGAGTCATCCAGACGCCTCAGGAAATATGCATTTTACAATTCAGTTTGTGTGATATAATTTTTATGTTTACTAAGCTGTTTATATGGTAGAGATTTGTTTTCTTCTTGGAATCACTATTTTATAACCACTCCGTATATATTATATTGTTTTTCTAATCATGCCACAAAGAACTATTACCACTACTACCAGTTTCTCAAGATTTTCTCAGTTTAGGTCTTATTTCTACTGTAACACTTAACCTTCCACTTAAAATATCATTGTGTTTTCCTCAAAATATCATGTTTCTTTAATGAGCTCTGAACATCATAGGCTAAAACTTTTGTTTGGCCTAAGTTAGTTAGGTGAACAATTATGGTGTCATTAAAATGCAAAGCCTTCATCCTCCTGACGATTTTCTAGTTGTTTAGGTGGGCGCGATGTCTTTCCTCATTGCAGAATCGAAGCCCAATACTTTTTTCAATCTATGTAAAATATACGACATTTTAAGGTAGCTCGCATTCTGTGCCACTTCATGGTCACAGAAAGAATTGCCTGGCACTTTCCTCTTAGGATTCTTCTATATAAAATTGTATAGATTTATGGTTATCCAATCTAAAGAACTCTTGGGTATAAAGGTTTTGACTTACTGCCTCCTGAACAGCCACAGATTCATATCTGTAAATGGCAAAATCTAGTTATATAGATCATTAATTTGACTATGCTTGAGAAGTAGTGATACCAGTAGGCCTAAATCACTTCACTGAGTCCTTGATCCAGCATAGAATCTTCACTGGAAGTGTTTTCTGTGATGTATTTTCAATTTTAACAATTTCAGTTCACTTGAATATGCTCGCAAAATACGTAATACCCTTCTGTTGGAACAAATGGCTGAAGTATGACTCCCACTCTTCTTTTAAATATATATCTGCCAGACGTCTGGGTGGCTCAGTTGCTCAAGTGGCCGACTCTTGGTTTCTGCTCAGGTCATGATCTCTCAGTTTGTGAGTTTGAGCCCCACATCGAGCTCCACGGTGACAGTGAGGAGCCTGCTTGGATTATCTATCTCTCCCTCTGTCTCTGCCCCTCCTGCACTCTCTCTCTCTCTCTCTCTCTCTCTCTCAAAATAAGTAAATAAACTCAAAAATAAAATACACATCTGTAAATTATAGTCTGAACTGCATAGCATGTTGCAACATGTTGCAATAAACAGCCCCAAACATCTCTGACCTCACCATGACAGCACAAAACACTTTCCATCCTGGCCCTTTAGCGGTCTGGAAAATTCAAGAGTCTTAGAAATTTGCTTCTTTTATTTTTTTCTTGCACCACAATCACAGACAAAAGAGTCCAGAGATGAGGCCATTCACTCAGATTCACACCTTTTCTTCTGGAATAGTACTAACACAATCTTCTGGAAACAAAACCACTCTGAATTACGTCATTTTATGACATAAGCGTTTTATTTTTGTTTTTAGATTCAGAATATATTAATTATTTGGGAAAAAAAACCCAATTATTTCTGTGCTTTAGTTATTCATTGATTTTTTTCCCTCCAACACATTTTTATTGAGCCACAGAAGTTCTTAAGCACGAAAAAAGAAATTACTGAATTCCCTGAAAAACTTGATTGCTATGGAATCAGGAGGCATTGTATTAATGTGCAATGTCATATGTCGAAATAATGTCAGGTCAAATCAATTTTCTTGATATGCTTCGTTGTTTTGTCTTTAATACAACATAGATCATTTACTTGATTTCATTTGTTACATTGTTACAATGCTTAATGTAAATCATTTTTGATCAACCTTTATTACAATTTGTGAGACTTCTTTACACTATCTACTTTAATTCAATTGGGGGTTATATTTTATGTGCATCTGCTGCTACTCTGTCATAATGTTGTGGGATAACTGAATTGTTATCAAACATTTATTAAATTAACCTAGAGGAACAGAAACGCATATGTGCCTTAAACTCGGATGTTGGACTAGTGAAAACATACAGCCAACTTTGGTAAATAATAAAATATTCACTGTGAACTTTATTTTCTAAATTACAATTTAAAGGGGCACCTGGGTGGCTCAGTGGGTCAAGCGTCCGACTTGGGCTCAGGTCATGATCTCGCGGTTTGTGAGTTCGAGCCCCGCGTTGGGCTCTGTGCTGACAGCTCAGAGCCTGGAGCCTGTTTCAGATTCTGTGTCTCCCCCTCTCTCTGCTCCTCCCCCACTCATGCTCTATCTCTCTCTCTGTCAAAAATAAAAATAAAACATTAAAAGAATTAAAAAAAATAAATTACAATTTAAAAATATTTCCTTAATATCGTATGTGTAAAATGCTATATTTGTCAAAGCACATCTACATGTAGGGTATGGTGGCATGTGCTTCATTTTCGTAACTGGAGTTGACTTGATAAGCTGCCAATGATTCGGATGGTAATGAGCAGGCAATTTCAGATCAAGTGCAATCAGCCAACAATTCATATAACGTTTCAAACCATTCCTTCTCAGAATATTAAGCTAGACAATATGGTGGAGTTACTGAACATGTTCAAATATGAGGTAAATTTCTCTAATGACATAATTATGGAACTTGAGAAGAATTTGAAGTGAGATCGGTAACTTTGTTGTTACTTCAAAGGCACTTGTATGAGAAAGTAATGCATTGAAAACCAAGGGAGAGACCCACCAACGTGATTACTTTAAAGCGACCCAATGTTATTTATAGTTTCAACAAATTCTCTTTATGATAATATACAAAAACACAGACTTGTATATCAAATATTGTATCATGATACTGAAGGGAAACATACCTGAAAACCTTGTAAGTTTTTAATATACTCTTAATTCTAAAATCCTCTAATAGATAGCATTTTGTTATTTAGAAGAGATAGCTTTTGAAGTTATACATAAATTTGAGGAAAACTTTTTTTTTTCTGTCTGGATAGACAAAGGTATCACTTTTGTTTTTTTCCAATCATGATTTACCATTCTTCCACAAAGCAGTTAATTATTTCCTGGGTATGAGTAAATTGCTATTCTCCTGAAAGTAAGTTATTCTTGCTAGGAAAGTAATAGTACAAATGTTAAAATGTATTTATGTCCAGAAGCTGATAAAATATGAATTTTAATACTGTTTTATAATGAAGAATTTCCAATAAAGCATTTGTCAGTACACTACAAGTTCATAGAGACAGAAGTGTGTATTAAATAGTATTAAGTAACCTCTCGTTTTAACAGATTAACTTGATATAAGTAAAGCAAGGCCATTTATATTAATTCATTCATTCTTTCCACAAATATGACCACAATTATATTCCAGACATCATGCTTTTAGCTGGGGACTCGAAGAGGAATCCAGTGAAGTACTTATCCTCAATTAGCTTATTATCTAGGGCAGAAGACATTTATAAATAAATCATTATTGAAACAAGTGCATATTCAGAGACCAATAAAATTTAGGAATCCTCTCCATTGTCTGCACTAGAAGACAATGCAATGCTGTGAAAAAGAGTGAGACCGTGAAGTAGGAAGAAGTTAAACTGAAGAAATTTTGAGCAATTCACATAATTATACCCAGCCAGTCAGCGGAAACACAAGTGCAAAGTTCTAGGGCCATGTTTGAACTGAAACACGGTTTTGGAAGAAAAAGAAGTTCATAAGTGACAAACCCAGCTCACAATTTGTGAGTTTTGTGAATTTATGCAGAACAGTTACCGAGCTAATACTCAATGCCTCAAGCTAAAAATAGTGATGGCAATAGTAGGCCAAAAATACATCACGTCCTCCCTTTGGCAGGAGGGGACTGTTTCTGTCACTGTGTAGCTCGGTTGGCTGTGACAAACAGTGCAGCTGAACTGATGCCATGCCAGTTTGGGGTCCAGTATTTAAGGTGAATGGCAACAGCAGTTTGCTCCTTGGAAGCCCTGAGCCACTATGTATAAACTGTGACCACCCTGCTGAGTCACCTTACAGCAAGTTCAACTGTCTAGTCTGAGAAGCTCTGCAAATACATGGAGAGGGATAGCGGTCTGGATGACATTAGCTTTCCTACCATCATGTTACTAATCATACATGTGAATAAATCTCTTGGACTCTCTATATATGAGAGTCACCAGTTGGACACCACCCAGTTAATGTCAGGTGAAGCAAAAGCATTGCTCAGTACAAAGTTCTAACCCACCACATCATGATAGTTTAAAAAATAAAATTTGTTTACCATGTTTTACCTATATTCCCACACGAATCGGTAATTGCGACAAGGACACCTAAGAGGATCTTGGGGATCTTGGGTTATGTTGAAGGTTATATAGGACGATATGTGTAAAATTTTTAGCATCACATTCAAATCCCTAGAAAGTGTAGCTCCTAATTGATAAGTTGGCCAGTACTATCGTGAATTTAAGGGTAGGAAGACCACAAGGTCCTGAATGGAACTCTAATCAGCACTGACATTATTAGGTTGTTGGCAAAAGGAGAACCAAGAAAAGACATACAGACAGATGGAGATAGAGAGCTACAGAGAATGAGAGAGAGGGAGAGAATGAGGAGAGGGAGAGAGAGATAATGAACGGGGAACGAACAGATTCAGAGAAGTCTGATGTCTCAAGAGCAAAGGTAGATGACAATTAAGTGGGGAGGACTAAGGTATTTCCTAATACTACTGAAAAGCTTAGACTGCAAATGAAACATAAATGGGAGTGGAGGAAGTTGAGATTTTGAGCATATGGAGTTCAGGCATCTCTTTTAAGAGTGACTAAGAGGCGTGACTGGGTGGCTCAGTAGGTTGTGTCTGATTCTTGATTTTGGCTCAGGTCACGATCTCACTGGTCACGCATCTGGCTCCATGATGACAGTGTGGAGCCTGCTTTAGATTCTCTCTCTCAGCTCCTCCCCCGCCATGTTCTCTCTCCCTCTCTCTCTCTCTCTCTCTCTCTCCCCCC
The DNA here is from genome assembly GCF_018350175.1 of Felis catus. Lineage (NCBI taxonomy): Eukaryota > Metazoa > Chordata > Mammalia > Carnivora > Felidae > Felis > Felis catus. The sequence goes on along the minus strand of NC_058376.1, from coordinate 21,566,240 downwards.
ATCAAAATAAACTTAAAAAAAAAAACAGTGAATAAGAAGGATAAATGTATTTTTTAAGGGTAATACCAAATTGGTCCTCCTTGAAAGGTGACAACAGAATCTGAAAGTAATAGACCTACATTAATCAAGACAGTGTGGTATTGGCAAAAGAATAGACAAATATATCAAAGTAACAGAATAGATGGCCAAGAAGTAGTCTGCATAAATACACTCAACTGACCTTTGACAAAGCAGCACAGGCAATAATCCAATACAGCAAAGACTGTCAAAAATGGTGTTAGAACAACCGCACATCAACATGAAAAACAGCGAATCTAGATAGAGATCTTACAGTCTTCACAAAAGTTAAGTTAAATTGGATCGCAGACTGGGGTGCCTGGGTGGCTCAGTTGGTTAAGTGGCTGACTTTGGCTCAGGTCATGATCTCACGGTTCATAGGTTCAAACCCCATGTCGGGCTCTGTGATGACAGCTCAGATCCTGGAGACTACCTGAGATTCTTTGTCTCCTCCCTCTCTCTTTGCCCACTCCCCATTCCAGCTCACATTTTCTCTCTCTCTTTCTCACTCTCTCTCATAAAAAAAATAAACATTAAAGAAAATTAAAAATAAATAAAATAAATCACAAACTTAAATGTGAAATGCAAAAGTATAAAACTCCTAAAAGATAACATAAGAGAAAATCTAATGCTTGGGGTTTGGCAATAACTCTATAGATATAACACCAAAGGCATGATTCATAAAAGAAAGAATTGATAAGCTGAACTTCATTAAAATTAAAAACTTTTTCTGAAAGACAATTTCAAGAGAATGAAAAGATAAGCCACAAACTGGAAGAAAATATTTGCAAAAGACGCATCTGACAAAGGACTATTATTCAAGACATACAAAGAATTCTTAAAACTCAACAATAAGAACAAAAAAAATTAAAAATGGGCCAAAGACCTCAACAGACATCTCACCAAAGAAAACATACAGAAGGCAAATAAACGTATGAAAAGATATTTCACATCCTAAGTCCTCAGAGAAATGTAAATAAAATATAGTCCTTATAATTTGAGGCAATCAGAAATATGAATTTTTTTTCAAATATGTTCATCAAATAGAGTTGAAGTGATTTCACTATAATTTATTATACTATCATAATGTAAGAATTGGCCAATTTTTTTTCCACACATATATCTGATCTTCATGGAATATTTTTTCTTTTAGATTTGTGTTGTTAAAATAAAGATAAATGTTTTTAAATCGGCTGTACAAATATCTGTAGGAAAGTGAAACTAAATTAAAAAATATAATCAGGTGTCACAATTACAGAAAAAACTGATTTAGTTTAGTTTTTTTTTTTTTCGTGTAGGGGAATATAAAATATATCATTAATTCACTCAACGTAAATGAGGTCATAGAGAATAAAACTAATAAAATGCCAAAATAAAAATTATTCTTCAACTTTGTGTTGTAGTGAGCGATGAAGGAGTGTGGGGCAAGCTGAGGGCAAAGTACAGGCTAACAGCACCCCCCCACCCCTGCCAGCCCAGGTGGGATATGGGTGATACTCTTCAGACACTCCTGGCTAACAAAAGAAAGGGGTTAAATACTTGCCATGGTGATAAGGTAACCTGAGGCAAATGAAAATTTAAATTCCCTTACTGCCTATAGTCCACTGATAAGTCCTTGAAACAGGTAGAGTGGCCTCCTTCTAGGAACTCAGCTGCCTCGATGATCACACTTTGCTAGTTGTAAAGGAAACTTGACTTAACATTATCCTGATCCCCCAGGATCCTATAAGTCTACTTCGATATATAAAAATTTCCTTGGAAACTTCCTTTATCTCATCTCCCCTGAGATATATGCTGGCATTCATAGTTAGGCTTATGACACCCTGATTTACATCTGAAGGGTCTCATGACTGAGGTTTTACCAAAAGGTAACAAATGGTGGTTTCCTCAAAGCTAGCCCCTCAAGGTCCTGGAATCCTTGCTTCCAAAATCTTAGGGACTTACTCTATCTTAACCCTCTAACAGCCTGAAGGTCTATTATCAGTTACCCCCCCTCACAATCCCAGTGCAGGTATTTTTGCCCATGAGTCCTGTCCTAATGTGTAATAAAATCACCTTTTTTTGCACTTAAAAGATGTCTTTAAAAATTCTTTCTTGGCCGTCAGCTCCAAACCCTCCACCATCACCCCAAAACCCAATCAGTCTGTAAGCAAGAAAAAAAAAGCTAGAGAAAGGGGCAAAGTATTTCAGCTTACCAAAAAATCACTTTTACCTGAGAGATAAGAGTCCCAACTCATTTACAAAATTACATTCATGTAATTCGAAAAAATAATGACATTCTATTCAGAAATGTAAAGATACAATTTGAGACTGCATTTATTTAATGTATTCTAATTCCTGTTTAATTGGTGAACATTTGGGAGCTTCCACTTATATTTCTAATATGAAACGTCTTAAATTAACTTTCTCCTAAATTAAATTAGTAATCTCTCCTAGATTATAAACTGCATGACAAGTACAGCTTTTAAAAATATTCTGTTCACTCATAAAATCCTAGAAGCTAGGACGTTTCCACATATGTAGTACACATTCAATAAATATTTGCTAAGCACATTATATCCTTTTCACAATTTCCACCGCATATGATTACATCTTATTAAATAAAAGTTGATTGCAACCCAAGGTCTAGAAATTTTTCACTTCTGGTTTATAAAATGGGTGGAGGCATTTCAAACTACACGATTTTCCAGAATGTTTTTGTTATATTTTGCCATTTCTAATTCTTGCACCTGTATCAAAGGAACAATAGAAACAATACTGTTTATAATAAATAGCACTCTACATTTGGGAAAGGAATTTGTATCGTTTATTTTAACGAGAAGGAACATTTCAATGTCCGTTCTGATCAAGTAGGAAAAAACCCTTAAAATTCATTACAAGTCAGTAAGAAAATTCATTACAAGTCAGCAAAATACAAAAACAAAGATCCATAATGCTCTTTTAGAGTAGCAATAAGCACTTATAAAATACAATTAAGAAATTTTTCACTCAAAAGTGTTAAGAAGTTCAGAATCAGTGATGGAAAATACATGATTTATATACGAAGGAAGGTACATTTATTTAAAGAAAATCCATATTTGTAACATGCTGGGGAAGACAAAGTTGTGCTACACCTCGACAGTATTCATGGAACCATGCCTTGTTAGTACCTCCTTAAACAGATAGACACAGCTTGACCAGCAGAGGCTGATACAGATTTCCTCTGCTATCCCAAAGCAGAGTGTTTCTATGAAACCTTTCATAAGTTGAAATGGGTAAAGAGAAGAAGGAAGAAATGATTACCATTAATTTACATGAAAAAACATTTTGAGCATTCCCAGACCCTAAAAATAACCTTGCTCAGGATTTTTTTAGGCTTTTCTCCATCTTGCATGGGATGCCTAGAATAAATCGAGATAAAGCACAGGTGCTTACAGTCCCAGTTCAAAGCTGGGCTTACTGCTGAGGTGCTAAGCATAGTTGGAGGGAAGGAGGAGGGTGGCATCACTCTTGCTGCTGAGGGTGCACCCTGCTTCTATAACGGCCGGATGCAAAATAAATGCTAAATACTATTTTGCCTTTTGCTTTCTTTTTGTAAGAGCAAAAATCCTCTATTTCTTTCAATTACAGAACACAGGTGCTAATATAGATCTTTCATAAAAGCAAAGAGGAATAACAAACTTTTGAAAAGTGAGGGATACTCATACCCTTGAACTGATCAACTCAGAGTAATTAGCTTCCCAAGTGGTCTTTCTTTCCTTCTGTCCTCCTTTCTTTTTTAAAGATAAATAATCAAAAGCTTAAGCCTTAAGTACACAAAAGAGGAAATGTGCATAATAGCAGGTAATTTTTAAGAAGTTTTTTCTAATGTTTATTTATTTTTGAGAGAGAGAGGGCAGGGAGGGGCAGAGAGAGAGGGAAGTACAGAACCTGCAGGCTGCAGGATCCAAGCTGTCAGTGCAGAGCCCCACTCAGGGCTCGAAATCAGGAACCGCGAGATCATGACCTGAGCCGAAGTTGGGTCAGTTAAACTCCTGACTTCGGCTCAGGTCATGACCTCACGGTTCGTGGGTTCGAGCCCCGCGTGGGGCTCTGTGCTGACAGCTCAGAGCCTGGAGGCTGCTTCGGATTCTGTGTCTCCCTCTCTCTCTGCCCCTCCCCCGCTCACTCTCTGTCTCTCAAAAATGAATAAATATTAAAAAAAAGTTAAAAAAATAAATGAAATTCATGAATATAGTTCCATAACATGGACAGGTGTTAATGGTACAGTAATGGTGCTCCAACACCAGAAGCACATGCTACTTGAGGTTCACTTTTAATGAGTTTTGGGAATTGTAATTGACCCTCATCACAGGATGTTTTCCTCGAGAATTTTCACGAGAAATTCCAGTAGATGAATAATAAAGTAAGACATTTTCTTCCTGTGGGAAGGCAATTGTCCAAGTCTCCCTAATAAGTTCAGGTTTCTTTGTCATTTACCACTCACAGTAGCTACTACCTGGACTTTCAAATAATTGACAGTCACCAAGTCATGAACAGAGATTGGAAGACGATGGACTCGGATAAGCAAATCCTGCTTATTTACTTCTGTCCTGGTGGAAATTACCAGTAAAAATACCCACTGTGGCTCAACATATGGTATAGCCAATGGCAAGTCTTTATTGTGATCTATATTTGTCCCCTTCAGCCCGTTGATAAGAAATGCAGCCGATGAACATGAAGTTCTCACGACCCTCCTGTTAAATCACTCAACTTTTCTTAGGGGAGAAAGAGAAAAAGGTGCAGAAAAAAGTTAACATTCACTAGTAAGCACTTCCTCCAAAAGTGCGGAAGTTTTGGCAAGTAATTCTTCTCATGACATAATCAGAGATGTCGCTAAATCATTGCTGCTATTTTTCCTAGAAATGAATTTCATTTATAAATAAATTGGAAAATAGAATTGTATGTACACAAATAACAAATAATCCTTTCATTGAGCAGACTTTGGAATAATGAGTGGTTATAAATAAGCTGCTTCTTTATGCTGTATTACACATTTCACATTTTACATGCTGAACATATATAGGTATCGTAGTGAAATATCATAGGAAAAAAAAGGATGTGGGGAAAAAAGCTGGTTTTATAGCCAATAAATGTGTTAACACTATAGGCAAGGCAGATTTTACTTGAAGGATTCTTTAATTGATAGTTATTTGCATTCTCCAATGACCTTAAAATCATTTAAAAAATTATTTTTATTATTTATTTTTTGAGAGACAGAGAGACAGAGTGTGAGCAGGGGAGGGACAGCACCATTACTGAACTAAAGTGAAACGCAACTGACTGAGCCACCCAGGCACCACTAAAATCACTTTGAAACATAAAGCTTCAGGGAAACAGAGAATATTACTATTTCATTTGCATAGAAATAAATGCCTATAAAATGGATATATAATCATTCATAAGGTTTTCTTTTCCATTTATCTGTAACATCAAGTTTGGAATGGAAATGTACATATATATGGACCTTGAACCCTAACATATTTTTATGCCTTTTTAAATGTATGGTAAGGAAACAGGAAAGAAGTTAATTATTTTCACTCGAGCTCTTTAAAGAGGCTGGTGGAAAAAATCTTGTGTGTTTGTTTGTTTTACTTGTTTGCGTGTGTGCACATATATGCTCTAGTCTGCTTTACTATTTAAAAGATTAAAAGAAATTGGAGGAGCACCTGGTGGCTCAGTTGGTTGAGCGCCATGATCTCACGGTCCATGAGTTTGAGCCCACCTCGGGCTCTCTGTGCTGACAGCTCAGAGTCTGAACCTGCTTTGGATTCTCTCTCTCTCTCTCTCTCTCTCTCTCTCTCTCTCTCTCTCTCTCTCTTCCTCTCTGCCTCTCCCCTGTTTTCTGTCTTTCTCTCTCTCAAAACCAAACATTAAAAAATTTAAAAAATATATTAAAAGAAATTGGAAATAAAACTTTGAATGTCCATATCTCAATTTTGGTAGAATAGCAAACTCAAGCAGGAAGTGGAAGAACACTTTTTTGATTGAACATTTCAAAATAATGTTTGGAAAATAAACAGGATTTCTTCAGTCAATGTAATTTTCAGCACCGAGGGAATATGTAGAGTGGGAAAGAAAGATTCCCAAGGGTAAATTTTCTGACATCAAGAATAATCTCCCTTTGGGTATTCAAGAGGAGAATTAGGCTCAATTAAATTATGTATAGGTTATGCAAAGAGGATAATTACGTTGCTCATTACCGTTGCAGTTTGGAATTGTAGCCGCCTCTCTTTCTACCGACACTGGAGATGAATTGGAAGGATGCCTTAATCATTTTCACATTTGAAAGTCCTCATTTTCTCTCCATACTGGCAGCCCTACCTTCCATGGGTAATGCCTCTGCCTGTCCAGATGCACAATATGATCAGGACAGTCACATGCATTTGGTTGATCAACACAGAGTAATTGGCAGGCCAGTGGTCTTTCTTTCTGGCCCTCAGCTGTGTTATTCACTAACATTCTGCCTGTTATTTTTAGTATTTCATATCAATGCCAGAAACTGTTCGTTTTTTTTTCTTTAGTTAGTAGGATAATTGTAGGTAAAAGCTGAAACAGACAGCAAATATTAAAATAATTTTAACCCCCAGATAATATTCATTTTATCCTAGGCTGACAACTGTTAAGACTTCTAACACGATAATTTAAAAAATCCACTTCAGGATATAAAACGTGTCAATAAGCACCGGCCACGTGAACTCTGTCAAGACGGCACATTAGCGACATGGCAGGAACCTCGTACAAATGCGATCAGTCATGTATATGCTCTGTCTCTTCAAAGTAGGATGATGTGGTAGAAATAAGTACAGGATTTGTCTACAGATAACCCCACCCTGGTTTTTGTTCTAAATATCGGTCACCTAGAGAAAATTAGGATATGGAGGGGGAAAATGTACCGATGGCCAGGGGTGCCTGGGTGGCTCAGTCAGTTAAGTGTCTGACTTTGGCTCAGGTCATGATCTCATGGTTTGTGAATTTGAGCCCCGTGTAGAGCTCTGTGCTGACAGCTAAGATCCTGGAGCCTGCTTTGGATTCTGTGTCTCCCTCTCTCTCTCTGCCCCTCCCCTGACTCATGCTCTGACTCTCTCTCTCAAAAATAAATAAACATTAAAAAATAAATTAAAAAAAAGAAAGAAAATACAAATCCCCAGAAGTGGGAGTGAGGTTGGCATCTTCTTGGAAGCATGATACCAAACTTGCTCCAAGGCAGCTCCTGGAGAAGTGGCAAGACTGGGGGCTACATGGTATTTCTCTTGACCTCAGACTTGAATGTAAACCCCAGACCTTGGTTTAATGCTGAAAGAATCTTGTCCACTGGGGTGTTGCAATGCACTGTGGCAAGTAATTGAACCTGATAACTGGAGGAGTTCTATAAATTTTTTAAAATGTATTTTTATATGTTTATTTATTTTGAGAAAGAGAGGGAGGGCAGGGAAGGTGGAGAGAAAGAGAGAGAGAGAGAGAGAGGTAAAATCCCAAGCAGGCTCCATGCTATAAGCACAGAGCCTGACACTGGGATCAATTTCATGAATTGTGAGATCATGAACTGAGCCAAAAATAAAGAGTTGGAAGCTTAACCAATAACCACCTAGGTGCCTATGATAACTAGAGGTGTTCTATGAGTGAAATTTGAAAGAAAAATTCAACTAATTCAAAGAAAAAGAAAGTGACTGACATTTCCTATCATTTCTATTTATTTATTTATTTATTTATTTATTTATTTATTTATTTATTTTTAACATTTATTTAGTTTTGAGAGAGACATAGAGAATGAGCAGGGGTAGGGGCAGAGTGAGAGGGAGGGAGACAGAGAATCGGAAGCAGACTCCAGGCTGTGAGCTGTCAGCACAGAGCCCGACGCAGGGCTGGAACTCACAAACCGTGAGATTGTGATCTGAGCTGAAGTTGGACTCTTAACCGACTGAGCCTCCCAGGCACCCCTCCTATCATTTCTTGATAAATGTCCAAGAAATTCTCATTTGCTGAAAAATAACTGAAAAGCATTCTCCTTCCTAGGTTCACACATTTGATTTACAGAAGCCTTTTTAGACTTTAGTATGTATCTATAATATATGAATATATGTATGCATGTATGTATGTGTGCATTTGTTGTGCTAGAAAGTGTATGAATTGATACACTAGTACTATTTCATTATGTTACATTTAATATTAAAAAAAATAGATGTGTGGGTGTATTTCTAGGTTCTCTATTCCGACCCATTGATCTATTTGTATATCCCTCTGCCAGTACCATGTTGTCTTGATTATCACAGTTATATAATAAGACCTGATATCAAATAGAGTGATCCCTGACACTTGATTCTTTGCCGCAGTCTTTGAGTCTGGAGTTCTCTCTTGTCCGTCAAGAGAGAGGATGCAGAATTCAATACAAAAGAGGCTAATGTCCAGGACGAGACAAGAGCCCCGAGTAAGTGTCCTTGCTAATGTATTTATTAGGATCAGAAGGCTTACAAACGCGATGGGCATCCAGAGACAATGAAATAGTGATCATGAACTCAAGTGTGTGAGAGAAAGGGGGTTTTGAAGATATCCAGTGTTAGGGGTTTGGGTCAATACAAAACAAAATCCCAGTGCTGAGCAGATGGCCAATTCCAGCAAACACCAGGAGCCATGTCTGTTTACTTGAACTTGCCTAGGGTATAAGACAGATAGAGCATGCTACCTCAGTGTCAACAAGGCACTTATTTTTGCTAATTAGCTCAGGGCAATTTCACCCTGTGGTGGTGGTTTTTCTCCCTGTTTACCTATTCTGGACACTTTTGTCCTGTGGAAGTGGCTTCCTGCTCTATGCTTTTGTCCTATGCTGGCCTATGCTCTCACCCTGTGGCCACTTTCCGTTCTAAGCCTTGTTAACCCATTGGTGCAAGCTCAGGGAATTCCTAAACTTATTCCCCACAATTCTTCTTTGTCAAGATTTGTTGTTGTTGTTGTTATTGTAAGGCCCATGACTTTGTATATCAATTATAAGTAAATTTTTTTGATGTCAACCAAAATCTTTACTAAACTTTTGATAGGAATAGCATTAAAATTGGGAGGGGCACCTAGTTGACCTCCAACTCTTTTTTTATTTATTTATTTTTTTTAACATTTATTCGTTTTTTGAGAGACAGAGAGAGACAGAGCAAGAGTGTGGGAGGGGCAGAGAGCAAGGGAGACACAGAACCTAAAGCATGCTCCAGACTGACCTGATATCACAGAGACCGACTCAGGGCTCAAACTCAAAAACCGTGAGGTCATGACCTGAGATGAAGTTGGACGCTTAACTGACTGAGACACCCAGGCGCCCCTGGTGTCCAGCTCTTGATTTCAGCTCAGGTCATGATCTCACATTTTGTGAATTTGAGCCCCGCATCTGGTTCCATGCTTAAAGTGTGGAGCTTGCTTGGGATATCTCTCTCTCCCCCTGTCCCTCCCTGGTTTGCTCTCCTTCTCTCTCTTTCTAAAAATATATAAATAAATAAATACATATTTTAAAAAATTAAATAAAAACTGGGAATCAATTTGGAGAGCATTGACATATTTCCTTTTAATATCTGATTATATCAAACTGTAAATATCTACATCAAAACTTCAATGGTCCTGGAAACATTGCTTTCAGCCTTTCCTTTTGAACACCATTTCTTCTTCTTCAATGTTAATTAATTTATTCTCCATCCTAAAATAACCTAGATTTCTGTAAAACTACCCACTTATTATACTGATTAACTACTAGCTATCTTTCAGTCCACTCTTTGGCTGATTTACATGTTTTCCTGCTCTATTTTTATATACCTTTTAGTAATTTACATCAAATGAAATTAGCTAATGTTCCTGAAGACTCATCCAAGGAAAGATGTTTAAATTCTATGACCAATTTTGTGGCTTTTAACTGAATGCTAATTGATTTTGGCATGTTTGTTTATTTTGTTGTACTTTGTGCTCATGTCTAAAGGTTTTAATTTTATTCTTTTTGGTAAAAATAAAGTGTTCAAGAGCTGACTTTTTCTTTGATTACATCTTTAGCTGGATTTAATATGCCATGTTAAATTCTTTACTGTGATTTTTAATAAAATTTTTACAATTCGTTCTGAACTACTCTATTTGAGTAAATAACTTTTAGAATTTTAAAATTTAGTTGAAGTACCTGTAATAGTTTCGCTTTTACTTTCACTGTTTTTCTTTTCTTTTATAACGCTTATTTATTGGGGGAGGGTAGCAGAGAGAGAGTGAGAGAATCCCAAACAGTCTCTGCCCTGTAAGCATGGAGCTTGATGCGGGGCTTGAACTCACAAACCAGGAGATCATGACCTGAGTGGAAATCAAGAATCAGATGCGTAACAGACTGAGCCACGCAGATGCTCCTGGGTTTTGTTGTTGTTTTTGTTGCTGTTTGTTTGTTTGTCTTTTTGTTTTGTTTTGTTTTTAATTTTATGGAGTTTGTACAAAATCTGTGGTTCCTGTTCCATGGAATATGAGGTTTGCTTTGTGATATAACATACATGGAATTTTGTATATGCATCTGATTTTCAGATGATTGCATATTCTCCTTTTCTTATTTTAAAATGCTGTGAATATATGTTGTTAAATACACTTCATAATGCAATACTCAACATTACGTATGTTATCTAAATATTATCTATATTTAATATCTACTCTTTTACTTGTACCTACCCCTGAATATATTAAGCACATTAATATTTCAAGGAATAAGCCTAATCAATTGTAAAGAAAAGGATTTATTTGACCAGTATTTAATTCTAGATGCAAGTCTCTTTAATGGATGATGCATTTTTTATTCAAAATGGTGAAAAGTTTTTTTTTGTCATAAATTCAAATGTATTTGGTAATATATTCAACCTCTGCATGTCTTTTCTTCTTCATCATTTACAGGTATCTGTAAATGTATCTGTAAAATCTTTATTTGGTCAGGACCAGAGAGCAAATCCTGTCATTCTCATGGGCCATAAGTTTCCTTTTGCAGCTTCTCAACTTTAACACGGTGGCATAAAAGCAGCCAGAGACAATATGTACAGGGAAGGACCTAATCATTTTTCAGTAATACTTTACTTACAAAAGAAACAGTGAGATGGATTTGGGTGAAGGGACACAGTTTGCAGATCCTTGATCTACGTATCTACCTAATCATTCGCATAATACAGGGGATTACACGTGAATTTACATGCCCCACTTCTTTTTATGAAAGTGAGAATTGAGTGGGATTACATAAACACATGAGAAGATTTTTAATACCCTCCAATTCTAGTTTTTATATAAATTTTAGAAATACGAGACTAACAGCTTACGGGCTAAAGTTTTTTTGTTTGGAGCCTGTCTTTTTGATTAAGAAAGGATGCTGAATTTTGTCAAATGTTTTTTCTGCATCGATTGACAGGATCATATGGTTCTTATCTTTTCTTTTATTAATGTGATGTATCACATTGATTGATTTGAGAATGTTGAACCAGCCCTGCAGCCCAGGAATGAATCCCACTTGATCATGAATAATTCTTTTTATATGCTGTTGAATTCGATTTGCTAGTATCTTATTGAGAATTTTTGCATCCATATTCATCAGGGATATTGGCCTGTAGTTCTCTTTTTTTGCTGGGTCTCTGTCTGGTTTAGGAATCAAAGTAATGCTGGGTTCATAGAATGAGTCTGGAAGTTTTCTTTCCCTTTCTATTTTTTGGAACAGCTTGAGAAGGATAGGTATTATCTCTGCTTTAAATGTCTGGTAGAACTCCCCTGGGAAGCCATCTGGTCCTGGACTCTTATTTGTTGGGATATTTTTGATAACTGATTCAATTTCTTTGCTGGTTATGGGTCTGTTCAAGTTTTCTATTTCTTCCTGTTTGAGTTTTGGAAGTGTGTGGGTGCTTATGAATTTGTCCATTTCTTCCAGGGTGTCCAGTTTGTTGGCATATAATTTTTCACAGTATTCCCTGATAATTGCTTGTATTTCTCAGGGATTGGTTGCAATAATTCCATTTTCATTCATGATTTTACCTATTTGGGTCCTCTCCCTTTTCTTTTTGAGAAGCCTGGCTAGAGGTTTGTCAATTTTGTTTATTTTTTCAACGTTTTTTTTTTGTTTTGTTTTGTTTTTTTGTTTTTTTTTTTTTTTTTTGGGACAGAGAGAGACAGAGCATGAATGGGGGAGGGGCAGAGAGAGAGGGAGACACAGAATCGGAAACAGGCTCCAGGCTCTGACCCATCAGCCCAGAGCCTGACACGGGGCTCGAACTCCCGAACCGCGAGATCGTGACCTGGCTGAAGTCAGACGCTTAACCGACTGCGCCACCCAGGTGCCCCTTGTTTATTTTTTCAAAAAAAAAAAAAAAACAACTCTTGGTTTCATTGATCTGCTCTACAGTTTTTTTAGATTCTGTATTGTTTATTTCTGCTCTGATCTTTATTATTTCTCTTCTTCTGCTGGGTTTGGGGTGTCTTTGTTGTTCTGCTTCTATTTCCTTTGGTGTGCTGTTAGATTTTGTATTTGGGATTTTTCTTGTTTCTTGAGATAGGCCGGGATTGCAATGTATTTTCCCCTCAAGACTGCCTTCGCTGCATCCCAAAGCATTTGGATTGTTGTATTTTCATTTTTGTTTGTTTGCATATATTTTTAAATTTCTTCTCTAATTGCCTGGTTGACCCATTCATTCTTTAGTAGTGTGTTCCTTAACCTCCATGCTATTGGAGGATTTTGGAGCCTATCTTTTTGAGATGCACATTTATTTTTAAACCATTTATTCCAGTTTATCTTTGCTTGCTTGTTTAAAGCTTAATATTTCTAATAGCAAATAATTTTATGATGATTATTAGAGACAAGTCACTATTTTAAGTACTATACATATAGTAATTCATATATTCCTTATGAAGCCTTTTGGGTATTTACAATTAGAATAAGCCATTTTATAGATCAAGAAATTAAGACTGATGTTCAAGCCCGTACTGCCTTTCTGCTTGTACTTAATGGCCAAACTGTACAATAGTTTCACTTAATCACTCATCTGCTAAACTGACATTTATTGATTATGTACTATTTAAATTAAATGACATTTTATGCACATGACCAGACTGGCCTTGATCAGACTCTGATCTTTTTATTGTTTTCTATTTCCAGAATAGCTTTGTAATAGATTCCAGAAAAGCCAGAAGGATTATTAAAGAACAAATCAAATCAAAATAGCAAGAAGGGAATTTTAAGGTGATTAGAATTATTCTTAGGGGAAAAAAAGTGAATTCTGAAATTTGATTTAAATATACAGTGTCATTATGACAGGGAGTTACCAAACTCATCTCCATTTCCCTGAAATAAAGAAAGAATTTAAAATGGCTAAGATGGAATTTTATTGAAAGCTATTTAAAAAGATACTCTGTTAAAATTGGATATGAGATATCATAGGTAAGTTGCCAATTTTTCCCCATGAATCAAAGGAAGGAAAATATGTTTTACCTAAAAGAACATAATCAAATGACATCCAAAGATGTCCTTCCAATCTTTTGTCACTTTGTAGCATAACTGATAAATGTAATAAAAACTTTTGTATTATATTTTTGTTTCTTATAGTCTTTAAAATTATAATTGATAAGTTGAAAAGTTGCTTAGAATCCTTCACCTATTTTAGGACATGAAGGCATCATTTAACTAATGCTTCACTGCGCTAAATGGTCCAAAAGTGGTCTCAAAACCAAACTGGGTTCCAGTTTTATTCATTTGCATTCCACCACCATTTGTTGAAAAGACTGTCTTCTTTTCATTGGATAGTCTTTCCTGCTTTGTTGATGATTAATTGGCCATATAGTTGTGGGTTCATCTCTGGGTTTTCTATTCTGTTCTATTGATCTATGTTCCTATTTTTGTGCCAGTTTACCATACTGTCCTGACCACTTCAGCTTTGTAAAATAACTTGAAATCCAGAATTGTGATGCCTCCACTTTGCTTTTCTTTTTCAAGATTACTTGGACTATTTGGAATCTTTTGTGGTTCCATACACATTTCAGGATTGTTTGTTTTAGCTGTGTAAAACATGCTGGTGGTATTTTGATAAGGATTGCATTAAATATATAGATTGTTTTGGGTAAATTTGAAAACATGGTTAAAAAAACAAAGGAGTAGTGTTAAAATGATGTTTTTTTTTAATGAGTAAGATATTCTAGCACAATGTAGAATCCAAAAAGCCTTCCAGGAAGTAGCATTTCAGCTAGATAATAAATTTTTACATTGCACAGTAAAAATATATATATGTATAAACACAATAAAAATCACATTTGGAAAAAACACCTTTGTAACATATAAGCAAAGCACTAATTTCCTTAATCTATTTTGGATTTATTTTACGGACATATGGAAATATTAAATAATTAACATTTTAGAAATTAAAAATGTGTTACATATATATGATGATTTCATGACTAGACATTATTAAACGAAATCTTGAGAAATTCAGAGTTCATTTAGTCCTGGACCTTTGTCCATTTTTCTTTAAATATTTAATATGTAAAGTATATATTATAATAAATAAATATTTAGTATGTATTTTAGGTAGGGAGGAAAAGATCATTTGGTGGCAAAGGTGGTTGGTTTTAACTTTAGATGCTTGTTTTGTTGAGAAATTTAAATTTTTCCATTATTTAGCATTAAGGAATAAGAAATGCCAAATTCTTTACATCCTTTCCCTTGATTTATATTCTCTTACTTGTGAATCAATGAATTGTAAGTTGGATAAGTTTTCCCTTGACTACTTTGATGATCAGATTTCTGCTGAAGAAAATAACGGTGATTAATAAAAAGTTTTACCAAAACAAATATCTTATTCCCTATGGAGGACTTGATTGAATATTTTATCAGAGGAGAAAAATGCTACTAAATATATATTAGAATCTATACTTCTATATATGTATATAAATATATATATACACATACACACTGTACACATACACACACACTATATATATATACACATATATATACATTAGAATCTATGCATGTATATATATACATATATATATGTATATATACGTATATACATATATATACGTATATATACATATATATGTGTGTGTGTGTATATACACACACAGTATATACATATATGTGCAAAACAACACATAGAGGGGTAAATTGCATATATCTAAAGAGTCATGAAAAATAAATTTAGCTGCATTTACTTTATTCTTGTTGTTTCAAGCACTGCTTTAAATATGTCATATGTGCAAATTGATTTAGTCTTCACAAAAGCTTATGATGTCAATACTCTTGTTATCCTTCTTGCATGCAAAGTTGGCCAAAGTCATAGAGGTTGTAGGATCTGGAGCAAGACTCCAACCTATACACATTGGCTCAGGATGAACTGGTTTTCACTAAGCTCTATTTATTCCAAACAATAAACTCTCCAAAGAAACTTAGCAGCTGTTTTATTTTTTCCTTGCCTCTTAATTAGTTTGTGTGAGAAAGAATGTTCATAGGCTATTTCAAAGTTTATATTCTTTAAGCTGCATGGCCTTAAATAATGGAAGTAATATACGTGGGGTTATAAAAGAATACTGGGGTCATGTGGGGTGAGAGGTGTATTCAGAAAACAAAATACCCTTTCTCCACCAATTCATGCATTTGGGAAAAATGTCCAATAGCCCACTCCTCTCAGGATCTTGCTAAAATTACTTTTGCTATGCTTATTAATCTTTAAAAGTATCTGTGTATAAAGTATAAAAAGAAGTGTTCTATGATACATATTCAAACACTTTAATTTTTCCAGAGATAATATTGCATACTATCTAATTAAGAATCACTATTCATATGAAGAAAACAAATTTACACATGAAATTCTGCAGGTGATATTTGGTGGGACCGTATTTCATGCATGAATGTACAATTAGTGTTCCATCACTGAAGTTGGAATATGCTACTTCTCTTTGAAATATGAAATACATTTTAAAATAAATAACACAGATGAAGAAGTATAATATTGAGATGGCATTATCTGTATGTTTTTACACAAAGGCTATAAATCATGTTTCACCTAAATGTATTTAACATATTCCAGTGCTCATATTAAGTTTGAATAATGGACAAAATTACATATATCCCCTGATTCATTACTCTTTTGGAAGGTGACAAATTTGAAAGATTACTCTAATGTGTAATGCATAGAATTTTATGCAAATATATAATTTAGTCTTATAGGATATACTACCAGCTGAAACAAAAACTGTTCAATAGGAAACATCGGTGATGATGCGATGTTGGTGAGGTGTTCAAAGCAGAGTAATGAGTAAAAATTTTGTACCTTGTTAATTCATTATGCTTATGAATTCAGACATGCTTAAATTTGCTTTTCACAGACATTTAACCGAAACTGTTACCTTTCAGATCATAAGACAATCAAATTAAATCAGATTCTAAGCAACTTCGTGTTAATAATAAGTGATTTTCTTTCTAAATACCTAGTTTGCTTGTCCTAATCTATGACCATGTAAAGTGGATTGGTGAAATCTAGATAATTGAGACAAAATACTTGTATCTAAATCATTAAAATAGTAGTTAACAAAAATTATCAGTTTTAATTATATTGAATTTTTCTAATCCTTGTATACTTCCTTGTTAAAAAATTTGTAGCATCATTCCTACTAAATATCCCAGGGTGTGACAATTTTCAAAAAATATCTGAATTTATTCTTCTATTTTCTCCAAATTGAATTTTTAAACTTTTGGATGGATTTCTATTTATTCAAATATGAAATATAATTATATACATTAATATATGTATATATGTCAGAAATTTTCTCCTAAAACCACAATCAGTAAAAGAAGAGAGAATAGAATGTATGGATATGTATGGATACTAAGATATATAGAAAAATAGAAAATTCTATGGAATTATAGAATTTAGAATGAAGAAAAGCTCTAGAAATGATTTCTGAATTTAACAGCCTAATATTGAAATAGCACCAAAATCATTTGATGCTCTTAGTGAAAGATAAATATGAGTTATCTGGATCAGAATTCTGCTAGGTTCTATCTTAAAATGCAAGTAATACAACTGGGTCATAGTGAAGTGGGATCAGCAAAAGAGGTAAGGGTACATAATATCTGCCTGACATTAACCAGAGCATTTGTTTTATGTATTGGGCGTCTGTATGATTTAAGACCTAAAAATCAAGTTCAGTGCAATTTCCGATATTCAAAGTGTTCTACCAGTTGTGTGGAAATACAAAGATGAACTAGAAATGCTCCTCACTTGGGGGAAAATTTGTCTCTTATAACCAGAGAGACAGAGAATAATAAGTACAATTCTAAAATTATATGCAAAGTTCTCAGGAGGCAAAGATGGAAGAGATACGGACTAAATTTTGGGAGAATTTGGCATTTGACCAATCCTTGGTGAGGTGTATCAATAAAGATCATTAAAATAATTAAACATATGTTCAACACCAACTGTATACAAGTGTTTTACTTGACAAACAAATGCGACAATAAACACAGATCACTGTGTGAGTCAGTTCAAGACTATGTTACACAGCTCAGGCTGTTGCAAATACCATCAACTGCATGGCTTAAACAATAGATATTTATTTCTCATAGATCTGGTAGGTTGGGAGTCCCAGGTAAAGGTGTCATCAGATCTAGTGTCTGATTAGGGCCATTTTCCTGTTCATACATTATAGTTTTCTCATTGCATTGTCATGTAGCAGAAAAAGAAAAGTTGGTCTTTGTATCCCTTCACAAGGTCAATAGATAAGGGTTCCACCCTCATAACCTAATTACCTCTCAAAAACCCTATCTCCGAATGTCATCACATTGAAGGTCAAGAGAATTCAGTATGTGAATTTGGGGAGGACACAAATATTTAACCCATAATAGTGACATATCAGTAACACATATTTATTAAAATTCCAGATCTTCCTCCTGTGAGATCTCAGATATCTGAGTTCAAATCCTGACTCCATCCTAAGAATGAGAACTTTATATTTATACACACACACACACACACACACACACACACATATATATATATATGTATATATATATATATATATATATATAGTATATATATAGTATAGTGTATATATGTGTATATATATACTAGAAAAATTCTTGGCAGAATTAGTACTCTATAATAAATGAGTGTTAATAATATTGTCATAATAGAAAAATTATTTCCATCTATTTCATCTATACTATGGTTCCGGTACTAATGATTTTTTCCTTAGCCGCAAATGTCAAGAATAGTATTCAACGTTACTGAGTAGTGATTGTCACCTGGCTGACAGCGGTTATAAGCACAATCATCTGTAAGACTAAGATTCTTTCCTATTTCAGCAGTGTTAAAATGTGCAAAACTACCAGAATGCATTCAATTGAGTAAATTTCATAGTAGTATTAATAATGACTCTGTGTTTCTTTAAGAATCTTTAAAGGGGATAATGTAACATAAAGTATGAGTCAAGATAGGCTTCGAATAGCTATAGGTTTAAATCTGTCCAGGCTATTTAGTAGTTATGTGAACTCTAGAAAATCTTTTATTTTACAGGTTGTCAGGAGAATTAAATAAGACAATATGTGGAAGTACTCAGCACACTATCTAATATATAGTTGATGGTTTAAATGCTACTTTACAAAGTTATAAAAGGGACTTCTGGCAAATATGGTGGAATAAGAGAATCCTAAATTCTCCTGGTCT
The DNA here is from genome assembly GCF_018350175.1 of Felis catus. Lineage (NCBI taxonomy): Eukaryota > Metazoa > Chordata > Mammalia > Carnivora > Felidae > Felis > Felis catus. Next base: position 21,547,482 of record NC_058376.1, on the reverse strand, counting down.
CATGGATACACCTAGATAATACTTACACCAATAGAAATAATACAGAAAATGGCCCAGAGATTAGCAGAATAGACTTTCCACAGCTAAACATAGGGAAAAGTCTGCATCAAAAAAGGTGGGAAGGGCAGACATATGGTCAGAAACCAAGCTGACCTGCAAGACTATCCACTCAAGGGAGAGCCACCATAAACAAGGAGAAGGGAGAGGAACATACCTGACCCCATGCACCCCAGGCATGGGGGACTTTCACTGAGAAGACCGATTTCCATAATATTTGACTTTGAAAAACAGAGGGGCATAACTCCTAGAGTTCTTACTATCAGTAGGACTTAATGCCTGAAACTTTAAAAAATCAATGGGCTTGGCTCTAGAGAGCTAGAGGAAACTGAGTCCCCATCCTTGAGATAGCACAACACAGCCCACAGAGATAGACTATAGAATCATCAGTTTGAAAAACACCTTGGGTATACTGGAGGGAGACTTGTTTATTAATATCAGAGTGTGTGCTGGAGGGATAGGGGTCTTTGGGACACTTCTCCAAGAACAAAAGAGTTGGCAGGCACCATTTCCTCCTCCCACCTCCCAGCCTAAACAGAGGAACACCTGCAGGAAACAGTGCAGCATGAAAACTCCCCACCTTGCTAACAGTGCTCCCCACTCCTGGGCTCTTCTACTGGCTTGTCCCCTCCAACTGACCCTTGTCAGCTCTCTAAATTGGTTCCAGGTCTCCTCCCACAGCAGACCTGGGCAATCTTTGCTAACACCACATGCTCTGTACCCAGGCTTTTCTTGGACTCCTCCCCTTCAACAAGCCCTTGGCAGGAATCCATCCAAATCAGTACCACAAACATGGCATTGAGCAAACAGTCCCAACAGGGGCCAGCGTCACTATAAAGTGATTCCCACCCCAGACAGAGGGAAAGATAACCACACACACCAGTTCAACTGAGACCTCAGCAGTGGGAATGGGGCAGACATCTGGTCTGATGGCAGACCTTTTCCACCAATGAAAGCCTTCCAGGAAACAATACAGGGAGGGTGTCGTGTAGTACTACCACACCTCTGGCAAATGACTGCTCTGACTCAGCTCAAGCCCAGATAGCTCACTAACAAAGCAGGGAGCAAACTGTACCCATAGCAGACAAAGAGAGCCATTGCATATAACTGGACTGAAGGCAAAAGTAGCTCAGGCACAATTGTAGGGTGCATGCAACACACATAGGAGACACCCCTGAAGGGCCAGGTTCTGGTGAACATGATATATTGTACTACAGGGCACCAAAGGACCTCTTCTTCATAAGTCCACTACCTGCAAGATCAGGAGACATATCTGACTTTCCTAAGTTATAAAAACAGACACAGAGTTAGGCAAAATGAGGAGACAGAGGAACAGAGGAATATACCCCAAATTAAATAATATGGCAAAATCACAGCAAAAGAGATACATGAAACAGGGATAAGTCATGCCTAATAGAGAATTTAAAGGAATGGTTATAAAGAGACTCACTGGAATTAAGAAAAAAATGGAGGACTTCAGTGAGACCCTCAAAAGTGATAGAACACATATAAAAGAACCAATCAGAGATGAAGAACTCAATAGCTAAAATTGAAAATATACTAGAGAGAGTAAGAATAGACTAGAAGAAGCAGAAGAATGGATCAGTGATCTGGAGGATAAAGTAATGGGAAGCAATCAAGTGGAACAGGAGAAGTAAAAAGATTAATAAAAAAAATGAAAACAGATTAAGGGAATCCAGTGACACCATCAAGTGTAACAATGTTCATATTATAAGGATCCCAGGATAAGAGAGAGAAAAGGGTGAAGAAAACATATTTGAAGAAATAATAGCTGAAAATTTCCCTAATGTAGGGAAGCAAACAGAGATCCACATCTACGAGGCAAAGAAAGCTGCCGACAAAATCAGCTCAAGGATGTTCACACCAAGATACATAGTTACTAAAATAGCAAAAAATAGTGATAAAGAGAGAATTTTCAAAGCAGCAAAAGGAAAGAAAATAGTTACATACAAATGAAACCCCATAAAGCTATGAGGTGATTTTTCAGCAGACACTTTGTAGGCCCAAAGGGAGGGACAAGATATAGTCAAAGTGCTGAAAGAAAAAAAAAAAGCAGCAACCAATAATACTCTATCCAACAAAGCTATATCATTCAGGATTGAAGGAGAGATAGAGTTTCATAGATAACAAAAGTTAAAGTACAACTCAACCAGACTTATAAGAAATGTTAAATAGGATTCTTTAAATGGAAATTGGGGCGCCTGGGTGGCGCAGTCAGTTAAGCGTCCGACTTCAGCTCAGGTCACAATCTCGCGGTCCGTGAGTTCGAGCCCCGCGTCAGGCTCTGGGCTGATGGCTCAGAGCCTGGAGCCTGTTTCCGATTCTGTGTCTCCCACTCTCTCTGCCCCTCCCCCGTTCATGCTCTGTCTCTCTGTCCCAAAAAAAAAAAAAAAATAAACGTTGACAAAAAAAATAAATGGAAATGAAAGACCATAAACAGGTGTAAGAAAGGTAGGAAGCACAAAAGCAGTAAAATTAAGCATATCTATAAAAATCAGTCAAAGATTCACAAAATGAAAGGATATACAGTATGACACTATATACCTAAAACCTGGGTGTAGAAGGAGAGGAGTAAAAATTTAGCATTTTTAGAATGGGCTCAAAGTTATGCAACCACCCACTTAATATAGACTATTATATGCATGAGAAGTTATATATAAACCTGATGGTACCCACAAATCAAGAATCCATTAATAGATATGCAAAAAGCAGGGAGAAGGGAATCAAAGTATGCCACTAAAGAAAGCCAGTAAACTGTGAGAGAAAAGAACAAGGGGAAAAAAAATAACAGAGAGAACTACAAAAACAACTGTGAAGCAAGTAAGAAAATGACAAGTCCATATTTATAAATGATTATTTGAATACAAATGGATTAAATGCTCCTATTAAAAGACATCAGGTGATGAATGGATAAAAATTAAGCTTCTTTTACAAGTTGCCTACAAGACATTCATTTCAGACCTAAAGATGTATGCAGATTGAAAGTGAAGGGGCGGATAAACATGAATCCTACAAATGGGAGTGAAAAGAAAACTAAAGCAGCAATACTTACATTGAACAAAATATACTTTAAAACAAAGAGTATAACAAGAGACAAAGATGATACCTACTCCGAAAGGAAACGATCCAGCTTGAATATGTAACAATTACAAATATTTTTGCACCACAAATGGGAGCATCCAAATACATAAAGCACCTATTAATAAACATAAAGGAAGTAATGGATAGTAATACTATCAATTAATAAGTAGTTAATTAATAATTAAGTAATAGTAGGGGTGTTAACACCACTTACACTGTTGGATAGATTACTCAAATAGAAAATCAACAAGGAAACTGTGGCTTTGAATGACTCATTGGAGCAGATGGAGCTACCAGATTTATCCAGAAAATTCCATCCTAACACAACAGAATATACATTCTTTTCAAGAGTACATGGACATTCTCCAAAATAGATTGTATGTTAGGCCACAAAAGAAATCGCAAGAAATTCAAAAATATTGAAGTCATACCATGCACCTTTTCCAACCACAATGCTATGAAACTAGAAACCAACCACAAGACAGAAATTTGGAAAGCACACAAATACATAAATAACATGGTACTAACCAATGAAAGAGTCAACCAAGAAATCAAAAAGGAAATTTAAAAATATACGGAGACAAAAGAAAATGAAACACAATAGTCCAAAATCTTTGAGATGTAGCAAAAGCTGTTCTAAGTGGAAAGTTTATAGCAATACATATCTACCTCAAGAAGCAAAAAATCTGAAATAAATAACTGATCTTAGGCCTAAAGGAGCTATGAAAAGAACAATAAACAAAATCCAAACCAATGAAAGAAAGGAAATAAAGATTAGAGCACAAGTAAATGAAATAGAAACTAAGAAAACCAATTGAACAGATCAATGAAACCAGGAGCTAGTTCTTTGAAAAGATCAACAAAACTGATAAACCTATTGCCAGAGTTATTAAAAAAAAAAAAAAAGGAGAGAGAGAAACAGACACAGAGAAACTCAAATAAACAAAATCAGAAATGGAAGAGGAGAAATAGAATTGACACCTCAGAAATCATAGGATTAGAAGAGAATATTAAGAAAAATGATATGCCAACAAATTGGGCAAGCTGGGACAAATGGTAAAATCCTAGAAACATATAACCTCTCAAAACTGAATCAGGACAATAATAAAAAATTTTAGCAGACTGATTATCAACAATGAAATTGAATTACTAATCAAAAAACTCCCAGCAAACTAAAATCCAGGGACAGATGGCTTCACATCCATCTGTATTTGATGAACACAACCAGAAATTTAAAGAAGAGTTAATATCTATTTTTCTCAAACTATTCCAAAAACAGAAGAAGAAAAACTTCCAAATACATGAGGCTAGCATTACCCTGATACCAAAACCAGATAAAAACACCACAAAAAAGGAGAACTATAGGCCAATGTCTCTGATGAACATAGATGCAAAAGTCCTCAACATAATATTAGCAAACAGAATCCAACACACATTAAAAAAGCATTCATCGCAATCAACTGAGATTTATTTCTGGGATGCAAGTGTGATTCAATATTTGCAAATCAATCGGTGTGATACAACACATCAACAAGAAAAAGGATACAAAATATGATCATTTCAATAGATGCAGAAAAACCATGTGACAAAGTGCAGCATTCATGATATGATATGATATGATATGATATGATATGATATGATATGATGATATGATATGATGATATGATATGATATGTCAAGAAAGTAGGTTTAGAGGGACCATGCCTCCACATGATATAGGTCATGTATGAAAAGCCCACAGCTAACATCATACTCAATGGTGATAAACTGAAAGTTTTCCCCTAACGATCAGGAACAAGATGAGAACATCTCCTCTCGCCAATTTTATTAAACATAGTATTAAAAGTCCTAGCCACAGCAATCAGATGATAAAAAGAAATAAAAGGCATCCAAATCAGTAGGAAGTGAAACTTTCACTATTTTCAGATGACATGATATTCTATATAGAAAACCTGAAAGGCTCCATCAAAAAAAAATGCTACAGTGCTCGCTTCCGCAGCACATATACTAAAATTGGAACGATACAGAGGAGATTAGCGTGGCCCCTGTGCAAGGATGACATGCAAATTCATGAAGCGTTCCATATTTTTTGCATGTATGATGACAATATCTATAATCATGTTAAAATAGAAGTCAGCTTTTAATACAGAGATCGTGTGGACATGGACTTTATATGTGGAAAAAATAAATATTTTTTGCACATTAAAAAAAATGCTAGAACTGATATATGAATTCAGTAAAGTCACCGTACAAAATCAACGTACAGAAATATATTGCATTTCTATACATCAGTAATGAAATAGCAGAAAGACAAATTAAGAAGTAAATCCCATTTACAGGTGCACCCAAAACAATAAAATACCTAGGAATAAATGTAACCAAAGTAGCGTAAGACTTCTACCCTGAGAATTATAAAACACTGATGAAAGAAATTGAAGATGATACAAATAAATAGAAATTCTCATGGGTTAGAAGAACAAATATCATTAAAATGCCAATACTACCTAAAGCGATCTACACATTTAATGCAATCCCTATAAGAATACCAACAGTATTTTTCACAGAGCTAGAAAAAATAATCCTAAACTTTGTATTAAACTGCAAAAGACCCTGAATAGCCAAAGCAATCATTAAAAAGAAGAATAAAACCGGAGGTATCACAATTCCAGTTTTCAAGATACTCTACAAACTGTAGTAATCAAAACAGTATGGTACTAACACAAAAACAAACAAACAAACAAACAAACAAACAAACAACAACAAAAAAACAGAACAGAAAGCTCAGAATAGAAAGTCCAGAAATAAACCCATGATTATATGGTCAATTAATCTTTGACAAAGCAGGAAATATTATGCAATGGGAAAAAAAGATAGTCTCTTCATCAAACGGCATTGGGAAAACTGGATAGGTACATGCAAAAGAATGAAAGTGGACCACTTTCTTACATATACACAAAAATAAACTCAAAATGGATTAAGGACCTAAATTTGAGACCATAAACCATAAAAATCCTAGAAGAGAGAATAGGCAGTGATTTCTCTGACATCAGCCATAGCAGCATTTTCTAGATATGTCTCCTAAAGCAAGGTAAACAAAAGCAAAAATAAACTATTGGGACTATGTAAAAATAAAAATCTCCTGAACAGCAAAGGAAACAATCAACAAAACTAAAAGACAACATACTGAATTGGAAAAGATATTTGCAGATGACACATCTGGTAAAGTATCGAAAATATATAAGGAAGATAGACAACTCAACACCAAAAAAACCAAATAATCCAGGGGTACCTGGGTGGCTCGGTTGGTTAAGCATCTGACTCTTGATTTCAGCTCAGGTCACGATCTCATGATTCATGAGATTGAGTCCTCCATTGGGCTCTGTGCTGACATCCCAGACCCTGCCTGGGATTCTCTTTCTCCCTTTCTCTCTGCCCCTCCACCACCCATGCACACACACTCTCTCTCTCTGTCTCAAAATAAATAAATAAACTTTAAATTAAAAAGCAAAACAATCCAATTTGGATTGGGCAAAAGACATGAAGAGATATTCTTCAGGATAGACATACAGATAGGCAACGGACACATCAAAAGATGCTCACTATCACTCACTATCAGAGAGATTCAAGTCAAAACCACAATGAGATATCACCTCCCACATGTCAGAATAGCTAAAATCAAAAATAGAGGAAACATGTTATGAGGATATTGAGAAAAAGGAACCCTTGTGCAATATTGGTAGGAATGCACACTGGTACAGACACTATGGAAAACAGTATGGAGGGTTTTCAAAAAATTAAAAATAGAATTATCATATGACCCAGTAATTGCCATACTGGGCATTTACCCAAATAATATGACAACGCTAAAACAAAAAGGTACATACACCCCTATGTTTATAGCAGCATTATTTACAAAAGATAAATTATGGAAGTAACCCAAGTGTTCCTTGATAGATGAATTGATAAAGAAGAATGATACATATATACAGTGGAATATTAATCATAAAAAAGAATGAAACCTTGCCATTTGACACAACATGGTTGGATCTAGAAGGTATAATGTTAAATGAATATTTCAATTAGAGAAAGACAAATACCATATGACTTCACTCATATGTGGAAGAATCAAAACAAAGAAAAAAGAGACAAACAAATGACACTTAACTATAGAGAACAAATAGATGGTTACCAGAGGGGAGATGGGTGAACATTTGCTTGAAATAGGTGAAGGAGATTATGAATACACTTTTCATGACGAGCACTGAGTAATGTATAGAATTGTTGAATCACTATATTATACATGTGAAACTAATATTACACTGTATATTAATTACACTGGAATTGAGAAAACAAATTCATTAAATAAGAAGTTATAAAAGGCAAGTAAATACATGAAAAGATGCCCTAATTCATATGTCACAGGCAAATGCAAATCAACACAAAGTAAGATACCACTGCTCACCTATTAGAGTGGCCCAGATCCAGAATACTGACAACACCATGTACTTGTGAGGATGTGAAGCAGAAGAAACTAATCTATTGCTGCTGGGAATGCAAAATGGTACAGCCATTTTTTGGAAGACAGTTTTGTGCTTTCTTGCAAAACTAAACATGCTTTTACCCTATAATCCAGCAAATGCACTTCTTGGTGTTTACCCAAAAAACTGGAAATTTATGTACACCCAAAAATCTGCACGTGGATGTTTATAGCAGCTTTATTCATGATTGTTAAAACTTAGAAGGAACCAAGAAGGCCTTCAGCAAGGAATTGGATAAATAATAAATTCCAAACAATGGAATGTCAGTGCTAAAGAGAAATAAGCCATGAAGCCATGAAAAGATATGGAGAAATCTTAAATTTATAACACTAAGTGAAAGAAGACTACATATTGTACAATTTCAACTATTTGACATCCTGATAGAGGCAAAGCTGTGAAGATTATAAAAATATTGGTGGTTGTTAGGGGTGGAAGAGAGGAGAGATGAATTGGCAGATCACAGATTTTTAGGTGAAAATGCTCTTTACAATATTATAATGATGGATATATGTCATTATACATTTGTCCAAACTCACAGAATGCACAACACCAAAAATGAACGCTAAGATAAACTACAGACTTTGGGCGATTATGATGCATCAATGTAGGATTTATCCTTGGTAAAAAATGTATTTTGCCTGGCGAGTGATATGATAATGTGGAAGGCTATGTACGTGTGGAGGCAGGGAGCACATGGGAAATCTCTGTATTTTCCTCTCAATTTTAATGTCAACCAAAAACTGCTCTAAAAAAATAAAGCCTTAAAAATTACTTTAAGTTACAGAAGTGTAAAAATATTTGCAGGCTACCATGAGCATGTGTTACTTTAGTGAGTAAAAAATCAAGTAAAACATTTAAATAAAATTATGAAAAATAAATATTATGAAACACACACTTGTGAATTGGTCTAGATTTTTTTCTTCTATATATCACTATACTTCTACCTAGAAAATCATTTTTTGAATACGAACGCCATGCGTTCATGGAAAATGGTATGAAAGTTCCTCAAAAAATTAAAAATAAAACTACCATAGAATCCAGCAATTCTCCTTTTTGGTATATATCTAAAAGAATTGAAATCAGAATCTTAAAGAGAGATCTGAACAATCATGTTCACTGCAGCAGTAGTCACGATCACAATGGCCAAGATGGGGAAACAACCTACATATGTGTCCGTGGTATACAGCCATTTGCAACAACATAGATGACACGACAACAGGGCCAGGGGATATTATGCAAAATAAATAAGCCATATTGACCTAAAAGAACCACTATATGATCCCAGTTACACAAAGTATCTGAAACAGTCAAAGTTACACAAGCAGAGGGTAGAAAGGTAGTTACTAAGGATTGGAGACAAGGGGAAATATGGAGGTGTGTCAAAAGGTGCAAAGTTTTAGCCAGGCAAGATGAATAAGTCCTAGAGATCTACCATATAACATAGTGACCATAATTAACAATATTGTATTATACACTTATAATTTGCTAAGAAAGTAGATTTTCTGGTGTATTCTTATCATAAAAGAAAAACAATAAAGAGAGTGAAAGGAAATGTTTAAAGGTGATGAATGTGTTTATGGCATCGATTATGGTGAATTTTATGAGTGAATCTTTCTCTCCAAACTAATCAAGTTGCATACATTAAATAAGTACAGCTTTTTGAAGGTACAAAAAAATGTTTTGTTTTGTGTTATTTTTCTGTGGAAAATCATGAAATATCTTGATGTAATGACTTGTGATTCAAATAAATGGGTATAGAACTGTTAATGGTAACTTACATTATTTCCCAAGCCAATTGCCCTACTCTTCTCTTTATAATTATACTATTTGTTGATTGTGCATGTTTACAGTAGAAAAAAATAACTCATTATTTTATTAATTTATTCAACAGATATTTACTGGGTGCCTAATATTTGCCCAGCATGTTCCATTTCTGATATGCAGAAAAAAAGCATTGCTGATATGAAACTAATTTTTAATGGATATAGACAGACATTAAAAATAATTAATATGGCAGAAGGTGCCAAGTGCTATTATGATAAATAAAAAAGGGCAAATGGACTAAGTAGCAAAGTAGAAGAGTATTTGCAATTTTTTTGAGTTTATTTATTTATTCATTTTGAGAGAGACAGAGATAGCTCCAGTGGAGGAGGGGCAGAGAGAGAATCTCAAACGGGCTCAGTGCTGTCAGTGCAGAGCCTGATGTGGGGCTTGAACCTATGAAACCATGAGATCATAACCTGAGCCGAACCCAAGAGTCAGATGTTGAACCAACTGAGCCACCCACTCGCCCCAAGTATTTGCAATTTTAAATAATAATTATAAGTGAAAAATTTCTGAGAAGCTGGCGTGATCAAAGACTGGAAGAAAATGGTGGAGTGAGCCACATGATCATCTGGAAAGAGAATGTCTGGCGCAAGGGGAAAACGCTCAAAATGCCTCATGAGGTGGGGTCTTGTCCAGGTGTTGCAGGAAGAGCTTCAGAGGGATGAGCCAAGTGGAGAGTGGGAGATGAGATCATACAAGTAGTATGAGTCCAAACAGTATGGGGCAATGTCAGCCTTATTAAGACTCTTTGCTAGCACTGATTAAGATAGAAAGAAATGGAGAATTTTCAACATGGTCAGACTTATATTACTAGTATCATGCTGGCTCCTGTTTTGAGAATAGATATGGGAGAACGAGAGTGAAAGCAGACAGACTAGCCAGCTATGAGGTTATTCCAATAGTCAAGGAAGGCAGATAGGGTGGATCAATGACTACCACTGTTGCTTTTTAGCCCTTACCTTACTTAACCTCTTTGACATAGTGGATCACTCATTCTTCCATGGAACTTAAACATTTTATTTAAGCTCTAGGCCACCACGTTTACCTGGTTTCCTTCTTAGAAGTCCAGTAAAGTGGTTTTCAGTTTAGGGTTGTTTGATGTCCCTCTCCCTTCCCCTATCTCTTTATCTGATTCCTACTCACTTCCTGGACATCTAAAAGATTGTCTCTGGGTACAGTCATGGGACCTCTTTTCCTCCAAAGCCTCCCACTTCCCAGGTGATCTCATTCAATCTCAGAGGTTTAAATAGCATTGATAAGAAGATACCTAAATTTGCATCTGAATCTGTGACTTCTACTCTAACCAATGCTCCCTCTAACCAACTGCCTATTCACCCTATGTGACACATGGGTGTTTCTTAGATCTCAGCAAATTAACACATTGCAAACCAAACTCCAGATTTTTTTCCCCAGAAACCCTTCTCCCATATTCTCACATATTTTGATGACTAACATTTCGTGTTTGTTAGTTACTTAAGCCAGATTTACTGGACTCACCCTTGATTCTTTTCTTTCCTCCCTCTACATTGGGTCCTTCAGTAAATTCTGTCTGCTCTGCTTTCAAAATATAGCACAAATTCAATCACTTCATCCCATGCCTACTATCTTAACAGTGGTTCAGTCTCGAAAATCTTGTACTTGTAATAGTTTCCTAATTGATCTCCTCTATCTTCATCCCTGGCCTCAATGGTCAATTATTTACTTACACAGCACTCAGACAAATCATTTGAGTTCTTAAGTTGGATCTTTCAAAATCCTTCAACGTCTTCCTTTATTAATAGTAAGAAAAGCAACTCTCAAAAAAAATAGCGGCTCTTGTTGCAAATTAATTGATTCCAAGGCCTGAGATATAGATGTCCATCCCCTAGGATTGATTAGCCATGACATTGATCCCCAATAGTCCCCAGCAGTTTTGTGGAGTTCTTAATAAGAGTGAAGAGACTTATAAATAAAAAGAATATACATCTGTAGGTCTGTAAGGTCTTGCCATAATAAGAGAGAAAAAGAGGCCAGGTTTTTAGCACTTCTGCCGTGACTCTGTCTCTACTTTCAAGGCAATATGTATAAATATAATGAAATAGACTCAGTACCTCTCACATTTCTAATGGAATCTCCCTCTACAGTTTTCTCCATCGTATCTCCCTGCCTCTCAAAGACATACTCTCGTATTCTGTATTCTCATCTATTAACACAGATTACTTTTTATTTAGAACACAATCCTATTCTCTCAAATGACAAAAACAATAGTCAAATGTTTATTGTGTTAATAAACTTTTGACAAGTTATTGAAAGATGAACTATGTTTTGACCCTACCGCAGAAACTGCTTATATTTGTTAGCAAATATATTGTTAAAATATGTTTCCTTTCATAATACAAAATTATACTGCAAGCAAAAATATTTTAAAATAGTCCTTTTAATCCTAGATGAAATAAACTTCTCATGATTAGCTGCATAATTACATATCTGTGAGCAGTGTGAAGTCATGAGTCACAACACACATATAACCTAAACAAGCACATCCAGCATCTAATAAACTTTCCTCAGAAATGTATCTTATTTGTTGTACATTTTTTCAAATATACACATTTATTATGCATCTAAGAATTTCAATACAGAGACATGTATTCCACGAGAATAACATGCAAAATTAATTGTAGTTTTCAGTAACTTCGATTGTGAATTAATTCATAATAAAAGAAGTCAAAGTAAGCACATTATCTTTCTCTTTCATTGCACAATGGATTAATTACCTTTGCACTGCACCCGATTTATTATGGTGTTAGAAGAGATGAAACATTTTGAGAGAAATTAAAAGTGTACTAATGAAGGCAATCACGTTGGTATTTAATTTCTCTAGGGAGTAAAAAGTAGAACCCAAATAAAACAATGATCTATCTTCCTAAATATCTTTAATATAGTGTATCCTTGATTACTGAGGCTTGTAAACTTGTTCGTGTTTAATTAAGGCTGACTGGGCAGAAACATCTTTTTTTAACAGGGTGGCCTTTCTCTTTCTTTCTCTTTCTTTCTTTCTTTCTTTCTTTCTTTCTTTCTTTCTTTCTTTCCTCTTTCTTTCTTTCTTTCTTTCTTTCTTTCTTTCTTTCTTTCTTTCTTTCTTTCTTTCTTTCTTTCTTTCTTTCTTTCTTCTAATCTGCTCCACATTATTTTTTTAAAAAACTGGTATAATTAACACCAACGTGTTTTGGGGTCCTTAAGTACTTTATTATTTTTAATGTTTATCACTTATTTTTGAGACAGGGAAAGAGAGAGAGAGAGAAAGAGAGAGAGAGAGAGAGAGAGAAACAGTGTCAGCAAGGGTGGGGGAGGGACAGAGAGAGGGGGAGACACAGAATCTAAAGCTGGCTCCAGGTCTGAGCTGTCAGCAGAGAGCCCGATGTGGGGCTTGAACCCACATCTTGGTCTTGAGACCAAGACCTAAGCTGAAATCAAGAGTTAGATGCTTAACCGACTGAACCACCCAGGGGCCGCATTACGTCCTTTAATATAAAATATTGCATCAGCCCTAAAAGCAAGACTATGTCTCCACCAGTTGTCAGGTTAACTTCTTTCATAATTACTCCAAATGGCAAGTTTCTTTATGAAATCAGATTGAGGAACATGTTGGCATACAGTTTAAAGCACCCTGAAAGATTATATTTTTCCAAGTGATAATAAAATTTATATATATGTATATAAAATTAAAATTTATTTGTAACTATCTTTAAGTTTTTACATTTAAAATTATGTTTAATTTAGTTATGTATATTATTCTAACATAAATAATATAAATATAATTTGGCTTATAATTTTAAAATCTGTATTTAATTTATTCATACTATTTAAAATATAAATAATATAATTGTAATATGTAAATTTACGCATTTTTAAATATGTAGTTATATACAAATTTATATATATGTATATTTTTATTAAATGAGGAAGTGACGCTTTCTTCATTGAATGCTATGTCGAAGGGTATAATTTCTGGGCTCATTTTATTTTCACTTAGTACCCTGAATTCTTTTGTTATAAGCTCTCATATTCTTTTGTATAAAGATTGTAACCAGAATAGCATTTTTACAAACACTCCCACATTATTTTGGGTCAACTTTGGAATAACCAACTAATTATTTCCTATTATATAGAATAATGACATAGTTATTTATCAGTGTAAAATAATAACAATTCATTTAAAGTAGTTATAAACTTAGGTATTATCAAGACACTTAATAAGTATTAAAATGTGTAAAATTGTACTCAAGATAATGTCAGTTTACTCTGTATTTTAATATTGCCATTTTAATCATAGATGATAAACGCTCATGACAATTCATATTTTAAATATTGCTAATTTATGTCATTCATTTATGGTGGTTTATTGCAAGAGAAACAGCTAGCCACTATGTATTTTTTTCAGTTATTTTTATATCAGTTTGTTTGCTGAAAATATGATATCCAACTGAAGTGACTTATACAGTTAAGGCATTTACTATCTCTCTTATTGGGCCAGCACATACACCTACCAAAAACACATGTTGCACCTTGCACAGTACCAGGAACGCATTCCCATCATGGTGGACAGTAGTCACATATAGCCTTACCAAGAGCATACCTCCCTAGGTTTGGTCAGTGCCAAGCTGCACAAACAAACGCAGAAAATCGCCCAGCAATTAGGAAGGAGGCAGGTGCAAGTTTCAACTGCTCAATAACAATAGGGAAAGCTCAAGCCGTTCTCATCTTCCTGGTCTACTACCGTCCTCACTACATACCCTCTCTGGGTAGCTGACGCAAATTTAAGAATCTCATTACTCACACCACAATAGACAAAAGCAGAAAAAGCAGGGGTTGATGAAGGTTATTTTACTTCATGCACTTAGCTTTTTAGATTGGAGAACAAAATTTGCTAAAGCATAACTACAAAGTTCCACTTGCATCTCGCTGGCCAGAAGTGTTGATACACCTGCTCTAGATCATTGATTAACCAAAGGGAATGTGGGGCACCTGCCTGAGTGGCTCAGTCAGTTGAGCGATCAATTCTTGTTTTATGCTCAAGTCATGATCCCAAAGTGGTAGGATTGAGCCCTGAATGGGACTCTGGGCTGAACATGGATCCTGCTTGGGATTCTTTCTCTTCCTCTGCCCCTCTCCCTGACTTGTGCTATCCCTCTCTAAAAATAAATAAATCTTAGAAAAATTATATCATCCCAATGTTGTACTGACTTAAAGTTTTTGTAAGATTTTAGACTCATTTCTAGGAAATATTATCTTAAAGAAAAGCTAAAAAATAACTGTCAATTTAGCTTATTTAGGATCTTATTAAACTTTCTAGAAGGAAATAAATATATCCATTATATTCAAATCACACTATATTTGAAAATATGAAGGCAAAAATATATAGTGAACAACTTTAAAGGGAAAAAAAACAAAAACAAAAGCACCTGCTTTTGCTCATGTTAAGACCAATAGGAGACTTTATTCCCTAGAAAGTTAATATTTTTTACAAATCTGTTGTCTTAAGAAACAAGTGTGAGCATAATGAGCACTGAAGGAAAGAAACCACAAATGTTTCCTCATTTCTTTGTCTGCACAAACTACAAAGTTTCTCCGAATAATGAAAGTAAGAAAGAAAATTATTTGAAGCTTAGGGAGTCATAGCTTAACGGTGAAAAGAAATGGCCTTGGCCAAGACAGGTCAAGGAATCTGGAAGACAAAAGCAAATAGACCTTTTCTTCCCAAGACAGCACCACAGTGGGACAACTCTTAACATTTTTAACCCTTGTGCTGTGTCCTACAGAGGCAACAAGAGGACATTTGTCAGGCCTGAGTTGGGTCATGTGCCTGTGTACATGAGTGACACTCCCATTAATATTGTCTATTGTGCAAAGAGATTATTCTCACAGAAAAATTGGGCTTCTCTTACTAAAAAAAAAAAAAAAGAGAGAGAGAAAGAAGTCATGAAGGATAGGAAAAATATAATATTCATTATATTTGATCCTTTGGTGGTCCAACATCCACACACCATTGTCTACATTCATTTATTTTAAAATTCCACAAGAAAAGCAATGTGTGCTTAACTGAATCCACATGCAACTCCTACCCACAGAGATAGAATCCCATATGTCCTATTTCGTGCATTCTAGGATATGTGGAATGTGTTTTTCCCCTCTTAGACAAAGTCTTATTCTTATTGAGGTAAACCGCATGGAAAATGCATTCATATGGGCCCCAATAGAAAATGGCAGAGGGTGAAAATAAAAAGTAGAAAATGTACGCACATGCTGAGACATACACATACACCGACAACAAAGAAGGTAAAAGTAGGGACTGTAGTCTTGTACTTAGGTAACTGATAACCAGTTGAGACTGATTTTCATGACTTCCACTCTGATAATGCACTCCACGTTCCCCATGGTTTTAGCTAGCATTATGAGATGCTTTTGCAGGATCTTAGTTAATACCAGGGGAAGATGCAGCTCAGCTTTCATTTCAAGGACTTTTTGTTCTTCTATCACATAGATAGTCCAGAGCAAGGGGTAATGTAGACAGATGCACCTCCACACCAATGGTTAAAGCATGATGCTCTTTGGATTTCCTAGTCAGAAAATGGCATTTTCATGGGTGTACATAATTTCTACACAAATAGAAGTTCTATTTATGAAATTTTTTGTGCATTTGTATTTGTTTACAGAACTTTTATCAGTACCCCACTATGAGTTTTTATTTCAAGTATCCATTTAACTTTTGTCAAGTCTTAAAAGTGGTTCATTGTTGCTTTGCTTTTAAGGATTGCCTCCACTAATTTGGCACAGGACCTTCAAGAATGATAATCTCTTCAAATGGAAAAGTCTTAAAGACAAAGTCTCCATAACCTAAAATAGCAATTTAAATCTGAGTTGAAAACACTAAATATTGCTTATTCACATCTGGACCAGTGAACAACCAACTGATATAAGTGAGAAAGGCTAAAATGGTGTCTCTTGTTAACAACCGTACCTTCTGGAACCAAATTTCCTGAGTCAGAATCTTCCCTGGCATTACCGCTCTCAAGCTGTGTAACCTTAGGTTGATTACTTAATATCATTTAAGCCGCGGGTGACTTATGTCTAAAATAGGGATGCACTGAAACCTATGTTATGGGTTAAATTATTTCATTCACGTAACTTCTTTTCCTTTCTTTTTTTGTGTGTGTTTATTTGTTTTTGAGAGAGAGAAGGAGAGAGACAGAGTGAGAGTGGGAAAATGGGAGAGGGGCAGAGAGAGAGATGCAGAATTTGAAGCAGGCTCTGAGCTGTCAGCATAGAGCCTGACGCGGGGCTCCAACTCACCAACCCTGAGATCATAACCTGACCGAAGTCGGACACTTCACTGTCTGACCCACCCAGGTGCCCCTCATGTAATGTTTTTAAATGTAATATAATTAAAATAATTTAGGCACTGAAAATTCTCAACAAATATTAGCTGTTTTATTATCTCTTAGGAAGGCTTATATTGAGGATACCCAGTTCTAAAAATTTTGTTTCCTTGTTAAGGTATTAAGGAATACAATGATGACGATAACAATTACAAGGTATGTGCTCTGATGATAACAATTGCAAGGTATGTACCAGACTGCCTGGGATCTGCTACTTACCCTCTGTACGATCTTACATCAGTTCCTCAGTCTCTCGTTTTGGCTTTTATATACATATATATATATATATATATATATATATATATATGTATATATGTATATGTATATATACATATATATGTATATGTGTGTGTATATATATATATATGTATATATATACATATATATATATATATGATGGGGTAAATAATAGTAACCTCTTAAGACACAATTGTGTGAGGTGTTACCAATATTTTAAAGCACTTGGAAAGAAGGTTAGAGTATACATTTTATCAGCCTACTATATTTTAATGGAAAACATACCTTTTAAACATTTTTAAATAATTCATTGGCATTGTCAGAGAGTATTGTGTGTTTATGTGTATGTGTGTATATATAGAGATACATACTTTTCATGAATTTTAAATTATTAAAGAAAAATATCATCTGAAAATGTTTGTTGTCTTCTTTCAAAAAAAAAAAAAAAAACAGAAAAGAAAAACATAGCTATTTATAAAACTTTGACCTAACCTTGATTTTGGGTTATGTTATACAGTAGAATGGCAAGATTGAAACAAGTCAATGAACCTTTAAAACCATGACAACTTCGGGGGGAAAGTATCTTATCTCTAAACACAAAATTCTAAAAAAACACAGATTATCCAGTAGGAAAATACTTATTAAAAATTAACATCTTCCAGCACAAACTATGGTAATATATAAAAGCATGTAAGTTCCCAGCACAAAACTAAAAATGAAGAATGTGGTTAAAATAAAAGTTATTAAAATTTCTTTCTCCTGAGACATGTAACAAAATAAAACATGGAAGCACGGAAGACGGGAAATCGCTGAAACAACAAATAATAGGCAGCCAGCAATTTACATGAAAGAGCTAGATGGAGAAGAGCCACAGTGGAGAAGATAAAAGAAATATTATAAAGGTGTGCATTTTAAATAGAGAACATATTTAAATGTCATCTTGAGGAATAATTCAAAATCATATTTAATGCTATCACAAATTTTGGAAAGGCAATAATAGTACAGTGCACACCTATTAGTATTTTCTTTATGCTGGCCATGTAAGTGGGCAGAAGTGCTTTTGAATAGTCTTTCACTTTCTTCATCCCGACGAGTTTCACTCTATTTAGCTGAGTGCTGATTATCACCTCTCAAGAAATAGGCTGCCCATTGCATGATTTCTTTTTTCTCCTTCTGTCTTTCATGTGCAAGCTAACTTGGGTTATTCTACGGAGAATAGTGCAAACATAAGATAACACACATTTTCATCTCACTCTATGGCCCTGGGAATCGTCGAGCGCGATCGTAATTTCCATTTTGGTCCTGTTAGAATGTGAATAATTCCAGTCATTACTTATTGAAAAGAGATAGGCATTAGGGAATGGGCACGGGAAGCATACAAAGGTGTTTTCTGCAGTTCTTGGCAACCCAGATCCAGGTTCTGAGGATCTGACAAACTATTTTTTTTCTTTCTTATTCAGATTTTTTTTTCTTTTCTTCCCAAGCCTAGGAAGCAAAGATTGAGAGAGAAAACACAGTGTTTATTACTGATAACTATACCGAATATTTCTAAGAGCATGAAGTGTGTAATTGTAGTATTGCGGATCTGGATAGTTATTTTATCATGTAATTCTCGATGTTTACAGACAGCCTTATTGTAACTTCAATTTTTAATTCGTATTTATACGTTTTTGGTCACATTCATCAAACCAACAATAGCCAGAATAGTGCCTTCTTGAGAAATGGAAGATTTTCCATTTCTTCTTTGGCTCATATTCATAATTTAACTTCAGTTAGATTATATATTTACTAGATGTGCTTGGGTGGCTCTGTTGTTTGAGTGTCTAATGTCTGCTCATGTTATGATCTCCTGGCTTGTGGGTTCAGGTCCTGCTTGGGGCTCTGTGCTGACAGCTCAGAGACTGGAGCCTGCTTTGGATTCTGTCTCTCTCAATCTCTCTCTCTCTCTCTCTCTCTCTCTCTCTCTCTCTCTCAAAAATAAACATTAAAAATAATAAAGATTATATATTACCATAAATTTACCTTTAAAGGAGAAAGATAATAAAAAATAGACACAATTCCACATCTTAGAGAAAACCATCTGCAATATTTTTGTTTTTCTGACATTAAAAATGTTTTAAAAGTGGTACCAGCTGACTCGGTGGAGTGTGTGATCCTCAATCTCAGGGTTGTGAGTTCTAGCCCCATGTCAGGGAAGACTTTACTTTAAAAAAGTTATAAAACACTGTATTTTGAACTTTTAACTCAAAAATTAGCAATAATTTATTTTCTTTTTAATACAGGAACTTTGGTAACATCATTCTCATCAATAGAGATCATATATTAGGTGTTCAGAATGAGTCAAAAACTGTCCTTGGCCATGACCAGTGTTATTACATTTAATCTTTATACCTACCTTATGAGATAGTTAGGCAGGATTATTATCACCATTTATTGCCTTTTACTGACAAAGACACAGCCACAGACACATTAAGAACTTGGCCTTGGACTCACAATAAAGTGAAAGCACGAATTCGAAGTAGACAGGCTGACGCCTGAGCTGTGCAGTTAAAGCCATGCCTGCTTAAAGCCACCAAATATGATTGTAGGCCTAAACTATAACTTATGTAACCCAACTTTTTCATTTGTGCCATGGCCTTTCTTTAGAAACAAGATTGTTATTGTAAACAATTCTAAATATTTTTCCATCACAGAATATTACTATTTTCTTTATAGTTTCCAAATATAGTAAGGTAACTACAATATTTTAAATTTTAATAGTTTCCATCCTTGAATTGCACATGAGGTAAACTGTTAATGTAGCTTCATTGGTAAATTAAATTGTTGTTATTGTTCTTCTGTGAATACGTTCACAAGTTTTCAAATTTCTATGGGTAGGCTTGATTCTGTCTTTCTTGTACATCTGAGCTCTCCTTCCCATCTTCAAGTGCATGAACACAGCCGTCCACTGATTTTGCTTTCTTTCCAGAGACAAGTGTGATTTAATTTGCTTAAAACAAGTGAATAAATAAAGATTATATATGAATAGTATATCATGGACTATTAACATTAAAAAGGAAGGCAATTCTGCCATTTGTGACAACACGGAATGAACCTGGGGAACATTATGCTAAGTGAAATAAGTGAGATTTGGAAAGACAAATACTACATGATCTGGTTTATGTGTGGAATCTAAAATAATCAAACTCATAGAAGCAGACAGTAGAATGGTTGTTGTAAGAGAATAGGGGGAGAGAGAAAAAGGGATGTGTTGGCCAAGGGTAAAAATTTTCAGTGATGTACAATGAACAAGTTCTCAAGATCTAATGTATAGCAGGAAGACTGTAATTAACAATATTGTATGGTCTACTTGAAATTTGTAAGAGGTCACAGATCTTAAGCATCCTCACCTCAACAAAAGGAAGAGAAGAGAGGAGAGGAAAGGAGAGGAGAGGAGAAGATAAAGACGAGAAGAGAAGAGAAGAGAAGAGAAGAGAAGAGAAGAGAAGAGAAGAAAGAAGAGAAGGAAAGGAAAGAAAGAAGAAGGAAAGGAAAGAAGAAAGAAATAGTAACTATGTAAGGTGATGGATAAGTTACTTAATTATAGTGATCATTTCACGATGTATGTTTATACAAAGCATCAAGTACTACCTCTAACTGCATACAACTTTAATTTTCATTTATACTTCAGTAAAGCTGAAAACATGAAAAAAATAGAAGTTTAAAAGGTGATCCGCAGCCAAGCTTTCTTTATTGTGTTCTGCAAATATTTATGCATATCTTAAGAAACAAAGAAACAAATATGAAGGAAATACATAAAAGAGATGAAAACATAAGTGACCTGAATAAATGGGTGGGGATCACATGTCTTTAGAGATAATAAGTCAGTGTTGTAAAATTATAAATTCTGATTATTTTGGAATTCAAAGCAATCAACATTTTAAAAACATCAATACATATTTTGAGAGAGAAAGTAGGTAACAAGATGGATCTAAAGTTCATCTAATAAACCTAAGTCAGTAATTAATAAATGCAAATAACCGGGGCGACTGGGTAGCTCAGTCGGTTAAAAGTCCAACTCTTGGTTTCAGCTTAGGTCTTGATCTCACAGTTTGTGAGTTTGAGCCCCATCTCGGGTTCTGCACTGACAGTGCAGAATCTGTTTGGGATTCTGTTGCCCTCCCTCTGTGTCCATCCCTCACTTGCTCTCTCTCTCAAAATAAATAAAAATATGAACTTAAGGAGTATTTTTTAAAAATGCAAATAACCATGAAAATTCAGAGAAAAAGGGATTGACAAGAAGGTATACTCTTACTACAAAATAGAACATTATATAGGACTGAATTAATCGAAACCTTAAAGTACTAACTAAGGAATGATGGGTCAATAAAAAATAATTAAAATATCTAAAATAAATTTACATGAGATAATTTATTTTAAGAGAGAGATGAAATTGTTTCTAGCAGTGGTATGTCGTACAATTCAATAAATGATGCTGGGAAAAGTTATTAGTTATGTGGAAACAGTAATAATAATAACTTGTTATCACATTTTTATGATAATGTTAGGTTATGCTCACATGTACTCCAATTTAGGCAACACTATCTTTATAAATTTGGTTTTAGAGCATATTTCTAAGCATTCCACAAAATATAGAAATATATGTCTATATAATATCAAATACTTCTATGGTTAAAAAAAAGAAGTCAACATTAAATGGCATGTTCTAAAAAAGCATCACATTTGGCAGATAAAGGCTAATTAAATTAAAAAGATAAACAGAATCAACATAGTAAAAAGGAATAAACATCTCCACAGTAAAAGGCCAACAACGAACCGATATTTTATACAAAATAAATACAAGTATTCCGTACCTGAACACTTTATTATGATGCAAATTAATCCATGAACAGACACCAGGATTCATTTATGACATGGTCACATTACAAAAATTTTATCAATATCCAGTATATACAAAGTACACAGAAAGAAGCCCTTTTTGTGTCTTGTAAGGTAGTATAAATGGTTTGAGAGGCTCTGATTTCCTACAGAGAGGACATCCTGATGCTAGCCTTGGGTGTAAGAGCTCCAGTGAGGTGAGGAGAGTGTCCAAGCTGGAAAGAGAAGCCAGGTGTAGAAGGTAGGTGTAGCTGTCCCACCTAAGGTTTTCGACACCAACCAAGAGAAGAGTGAATGGGTTATTTCTTTAAACCTTACGTCTTGGAAAGACGTAAGCACCAGTCTCTGTTTAAAACCTTTTTCTCAAATTCAGGGATCACATATCAAGATCTCCCAAGAATAGTAGCCCTTCAGATTGTCAAGTTCATTAGAAGACCATCCAGGAAACAAGATATTGGCCTCACCATCTGAAGCATGTTTTGGATGTGGCACTCGTAAAACCAGCTTCCTTTTGGCTGAATCAGGAAAGGAGGCAGTGAATGTCCCTCTATTTTATGGGTCTGAAGAACCACAGCAGTTTTCTCGAGAACAAAAAAAAAGACCCTTGATTCGAAGAATTTTTCTCTCTTCTTCCTCTTAGGTCACTTTATATATTTTGGAAAGGAATGGAATATTGATGCAGAACAGGTAGATACTTCTTTCCATTGTTTGGTACGCCTGTAGTTAATGCCTGTCCCAGAGATTGATGGCTCTCTTTAGAGTGAACAGTATTTGACAACTGCTTTCTTCAGCTTTGGTCCCTAGTGAATAATTCTGTTTCAACTTTTTCAAATCCAGAGTAACAAGAAAAGGCTTAATTGATACCCCATTATTTACAGATGTATTTGGAGTCTGTGAGATAAATAACATGATATGAGATGTGTACTAAGGAAAGGAGGATTATACCCTTAATTTCATATATTTTATATATACTATAAATATGTATTATTTCTAAAGTATTAGAAGCATAAGCAATGATAATATTCTCTATAGAAACATGAGGGCAGAAAAGAATAACATTTGAGTGAAATGCAGATTACACAGTAAAAGTAGGACCTTCCAGAATGAGAACTGTCAACTTTGCTTGTATCAAGTAGGTTTGTTCACCAGCTTGCCTGTCCATAAGAGGGAATATTTGCTTTCCTAACCTCTCTGTGCTCCTCGATCCTTGCCTCATCTGTTCCTATGTTTGATATTGGCATGCCACGAGATTACCGTAAAACATTTTCTAACCAGACATTTGCTTGATGACCCCCTGCCATTTCACACTTTCTAGGAGTGGACCCTGACAGGAAACTGAACGAACCAAATCTCAAGGGAGTAATTTAACTCCTGACTAAAGCCACTCTGCATATCAAAAATTCTGTTCCCACTGGGAGGAAACATTTTCTTCATCAGTTACATTTCCCAGTAATTGGTTACAATGATTTAAGCATAAAATACAGGAGTGTGAGAGTGGCTGAATAATTTTCTCCTCCTACTCCATTGTGACTCTGGCAAGAGTACCTGTGATGTTCATCTCTGCTATATGTACATCACTTAAAAATATATACAGAATTGAAGATTATGTAGACATTAACAAAGTGTACCAAAAGTGTTCCAGAATTGAAAGCATTTGTTGTTTTGCTTGTGGGACACTGAAAGAGGGATACAGGATCTGTGTGAGTTTATAAGAAATAAGCAAAAATAGGCATAGATTTCAAATATCCTTTTGAAAATTAAGTATATTTTTTTAAGTTTTTTCTTAAGGTTGTTTGTTTGTTTCATTTTGTTTTGTTTTGTTTTGTTTTGTTTTGAGAAAGAGAGACACATACAGCAGAAGTCAGGGAGAGACAGAGGAGAAGTGAGATAGATAGGATTCTAAGCAGGACCCACACTGCCAGCGCAGAGCCTGACATGGGGCTCGAACTCACAAAACCTCAAGATCATGACCTGAGCTGAAACCAGTAGTCCCACACTAAACTGGCTGAGCCACCCAGGCATCCCTTAAGTTTCTCTGTATCTGTTCTTTAATTTTTTTTTTTAACGTTTATTTATTTTTGAGACAGAGACAAAGCATGAACAGGGGAGGAGCAGAGAGAGAGGGAGACACAGAATTGGAACCAGGCTCCAGGCTCTGGGCCATCAGCCCAGAGCCCGACGCGGGGCTCGAACTCACGGACGGTGAGATCGTGACCTGAGCTGAAGTCAGACGCTTAACCGACTGAGCCACCCAGGCGCCCCTGTATCTATTCTTTAAAATGCACACAGTAACACATTTGGGATGAACAGGATTAGAGAGATGCAGAAGAACATTAACTGTCCATAAAACCTCTTTTTGGTTCAATAGAGGATGTATGATATGCTTTGTTATTGTTTGGGGGTCAGTTTTCAGTGTTCACAGAACACAAATAAAATGTATATTCAGGTTTTTAAAATTGTTTGCATATGAAACAATGGATGGCTGTCCTTGCTTTGCCTGTTTATGATGTTCACAAATTCTACTTACCATTGTGAATTAAAATCAGCCCCCCCCAAAATATGATTCAAGTTTCTAACCTAGGTGAGTTAACTGCTAGCAATTGCAATAAAGCACAAACATCACAGTCAGTTCTTCAGTTCACAAATCACCATATAAGTAACCTGTTCATCATAATCATTTACTTTCATATACTTTCAAGTCCGATGGTAGGTGGTCACAGCCCATCTTTTGTTCAGTTCATACAGAGAGCAAACATGTAGTTGTGTTGCCTTTTCATCTCCTAGTGATAAACCCAAGTGACATTTTACAAAACGGATCACAGAAAGAAGTCATTGGGCCACAAAAATATGAGTTCAAAACCATAAGAAGCCAACACTGGAAGTTCAATTCAAATATAATATAAATGGAGTTCTAGAAGAAATAGGGGACCATGGAAATGTTGATACCGCCATGGTTTCAGAGACTTGAGATAAGCAGTCAAGGAATTTCATTAAAGGTGAACTTCCCAACAAACATGGGGAAACACATTATTACAGAAAGGATGAAGATATTTCAGACAAAGTGATGTCAGTCAAATTTCACATGGCGGAACTTCTCAAAGATGTTTTATGACAATGAAAATTCACAGGATAACATATTAGAAGATGACCCAACCTTAGAAAGGATTATGGCAATTCACTGCAGCTTAGAAAAAAATGCTCAGTCTGCATTGTAATTTTGTTTATCTTTTTGCCTTCTTCTGAGAAGACTGTTAAACTACTCTTTTATATCTGGTGTTTAACATATAGGTATGTATTTAGCAAAGAAATAAAATGTTTCAATTCTCAATGTTTTTATAGAGTTTAATGTGTCCAAGACAACAGATTAGTAGTTGGGAAATTTTCACCCAAAACTATAAAATAGAAACAAACTTGATCTTGCATTAATTCCTTGAATGCCTATGCAGGATGAGACACTGAGAATCAAGTAAAAACAGAATCAGACACTGAATCAGATTGAATACAACTACATGCATGACACAACCGAACATAGCTGTTCAGATATCTTCAAAATCATTAAATTATTAATTTTAAATTTTATGACTTTTTTAAAGTTCTCTGAAGTAATTCTGTTTAATCAAGAGTGTCAATGGTTGTTAACTTGTTTTTTCAAAATTTTGTAAATGTCGTCACTTTTATTTGACGTACATAGAGTTAAAATAATACAGGATTGAAAATGCGTTATTTTCATTATATAGATGTTTTTCAATTACACTTTGGTTTATTTTTTTTTTAATTTTTTTTAACGTTTTATTTATTTTTGACACAGACAGAGCAGGAACGGGGGAGGGTCAGAGAGAGAGAGGGAGACACAGAATCTGAAACAGGCTCCAGGCTCTGAGCTGTCAGCACAGAGCCCGAGGCGGGGCTTGAACTCACGGACCGCGAGATCGTGACCTGAGCCGAAGTCGGCCGCTCAACCAACTGAGCCACCCAGGCGCCCCAATTACACTTTGGTTTAATAAATAACAGAATTAAAAAAATATATCTGATGAAATGTTTTAATAGGTAAACTTTATCAAATGTCTAGGCATCTGCCATTGAAACACACTTGGTTATTTTCAAATATACTTCTTATTATTCATTATTAGAGGAGAATTGACAAAATTAATAGTAACTAATGATAGGACTTTTAACGTTTTTATTTTTTATTTATTTATTTATTTTTTATTTTTGGGACAGAGAGAGACAGAGCATGAACGGGGGAGGGGCAGAGAGAGGGGAAGACACAGAATCGGAAACAGGCTCCAGGCTCCGAGCCATCAGCCCAGAGCCTGACGCGGGGCTCGAACTCCCGGACCGCGAGATCGTGACCTGGCTGAAGTCGGACGCTTAACCGACTGCGCCACCCAGGCGCCCCAGTAATGATAGGACTTTTAAAGCTCACAGATTTTCTTTGGCTTATTTTCTGTAGTAGAGTCAGATAAGAATTTAAGAACTATTGACTAAGTAGAAGAATGAATAAAACATGGATAAATGAATGTTTTGTATTTCATCACCAAAGTCATTAATGGGGAAAAACAGGAAAAAAAACAAAAGAAAATAGACGAGTTCCACTATAAACGGTATGGAGGCATGATGTGGCTGCTAAATAAGACCAAGAAAATAATTTTAAATTATTTTTTTCTTTTTTTCTGAGAGAGAGGCAGAGAGAGGGAGAGAGAGGGAGAGAGAGGAAGAGGGTGCATGAGCAAGAGGCAGAGGGAGAAAGAGAGAGAGTCTTAAGCAGATTCCACACCCAGAGCAGAGCCAAGGCTTGATCTCAGGACCCTGAGATCATGACCTGAGCTGAAATCAAGAGTTGGAAGCTTAACCGACTGAGCTACCCAGAAGCCCCCCAAAAATAATTTTTAGTTTTGTATACCGTGAAACTTTCCATTTTTGGCAATCATAAAAAATACAGTATTCACCTACTTATCATACTATTACAAATGAAACAGGACATTTTACTAAACCTACATATGCATCTATAAAAGGCAAGAAGACAGATTCATTCATGCTTGGTACAGTATGTGAAGAGTGATGAAAATAGTTAATTTAGAAAGACAAACTTGTGAGGCGAAATGACTGCAGAAACTAAGTCCTGATTGAGGAGAAATATTTTTTTGTTAACTTATTAGCAGATTAATTTTCACTGTCCATAAAATGTACTCCTGTGTCAAGTCAGCCAGAGGTGAATAAATTATATCTAAGAAACAATATTAGTTTGAATTAAATGTTTCACGTAGAACCCCAGCATTATTTTGGATCTTTGACAAACGTTGTAAGGTTGAAGAACATTAGGTATGAAGGCCACTTAGGCGCCTACATCCAATTATATAAAAAGTTACAATTACAAGTAGATTGTCCTGTAGGAACCTAAGCTGCATTTCAGTTCTTATCCTCCTTGAGATTATCAATGGGAAAAGTGGGGAAGTGGGGAAGCATTTAGTGTCATTGTACTTGGAGGAACCCCAGCTCCCTGCATTGTAGTGAAATGTCAGTCCCGGAGCTGTTTCCACCAGGGAAATGGCTTCATACTCACTTGTAATGGCAGCGGGGAACCCACGTGCGGCCATTGAGACACATGCCACTATTTCAGTGAGAAATAGAACACTACAATAAGATGTACCATCCTGATGAAACATGGCTCCCTACTGAATTTTTAGAGAAGATATTGATCTAATTTCCCAGCGGAAGAACATCCTCTTCCTAAAAGTACCATTCTAAAAGGAAAAAATGCAGAAATTCATGGAAAGTGAAAATTTTAAATTTCAACATGCTGTTTCATTGGGTTATACTGGAAAATCTAAATAGGTAGTTGCTATAAGCTGCATCTAGTTGGAGCTTGAATAAACTAATAAAGTTTTATAAAATATGAGAATTTTTTATAAAACCTTTGCCGTTTGATAGCATTTTTATTTCCATGAGTTTGGAGCTCTCAATTTATGTTCAACTGAGCAAAGAAAAATAAATTAAAAATCACGTTTGAATTTTACTAATTGATGTTGTTTATGGTCACTTTTTGTTTTGCAAAATTGTATAGTGGTTATTAATGTCATATGGATTTTCTCAAGGGTTATGCACAGAGATCACTGTCTCCTTGCTGTGTTAGTGTATTTTGATCATTTATTTTCAATAGCAGCTATATATTTCTCCTGACAAATACATCCTATGCAACACGACAAAGTTAAATAGAAATTAAAAGTGTCTGTGGATGTTTAAGTAATTATTGATTGAAACAGTAGAAAAGCATGTTCTAATTTAACTTTGTTCTTTGATATCTATTTATCTAACCTATCATCCAAAAAAAAATAAAGACAGTAATTTATATAAATGTGTCAATTAGTTAGCATAGGCAAATTTTCAGGTGGGTTGGGTAGAGGGGATCCGAACTCCAAGGCGGTAATTATCTAGAAAACCCGCATCCCTGTTATGGGGCTGGTGTGGGATCTTTGAGCCTGGAGCAGATAATCTGGGGGACTGGAAAGATAGTGTCCTCTTGAAGGCCTCTACTTTGTCTCTATGTGATATAGTGACTTCTGTGACTAGAGTGATTATTTGGAAAATTACCACAACTTCCAGGGAGAAATGTTCCTCACATTTGGAGTGGAGGGAACCTGAACCTCCACCCTCGTTGGTACATTTGATCAAGGAAACTAGGAACAATAACTAGGACTGCAGTAGAGGAAATCCAATCTGCAATAAAGAGATATAAAATCCCCAAAAGCAAAAGCACTGGTCTTTAAAGAAGATTTTGGTTTATTTCAATTAGAAGGTCGAAGATGCAAGGTACATGCACCAACTATTAGAAATCATTCAAAGTAAAATGAAAGTAATGACACTTTGCCCCTTTGAGACATTGATGAAAAAGGGTTTAGCTCTGCTTCAGCTATATATTAACAAGTTGGATTCACAAGGAAAATACACATTACTGAGATGCTTACTGATTACAAGTAATCATTCAGGTATGGAAGCCTTTCATATTTAAAATATCAATGTTAAATTGATATGTCATGAAAGAAAACACTTACTAGCAGGGCCACAGTTGACTTCCCTTCCAGATTTGACATTCTTTCTTCCAAAAGATGTTAAAACAGACTGACTGCAAAACTCAGAAAGGACTATGGCTTCATTAAATTTGTTGAGATATTTGCTTAGCAAAAATAATAAAAATGAAAATCAAGCTGTATTATGGACAGAACTCAGGAAAGTTGGGCAATATTTTCTTAAAGTCCCTCCATACAGGACTTAATATGTCCAAAGGACATTATGAAGCAGAAATTTAAATCAAGAAAATAGGCAAGAAGCCTAGAAGTAGAAAGATTTTGTTCTATAATCTTAAGTAGATAGAAAACCCCTAGTAAGCCTCCAGAAATACAGGTTAGGTCCTCTGTTTAGCATTTTACACATTTAATTTAACCACAAGTGTTCTGGCTTGAGTAGATGAGCTTACTGAAATAAAAACAAAGTTTGGGGTGCCTGGGTGGCTCAGTTAGTTAAGTGCCTACCCTTGATTTTGGCTCAAGGGGTGATCTCTTGGTTTGTGAGTTCGAGCCCCATATCAGGTTCTGCACTGACAGTGCGGAGACTGGTAGTCTCAATCTCTCTCTCTCTCTCTCTCTCTCTCTCTCTCTCTCTCTGCCTGTCCCCTACTTGCTCTCTATCTATCTCAAAAACAAATATTAAATAAATAAATAAATAAATAAATAAATAAATAAACATTAAAAATTTATTTAAAAAGAAATAAAAACAAAGTTTGCCTCTGAAGAAAATATTGGGATAAAGTGTCCACAACCAAAATAAAAACTAATAAAATACTACATATTCCATTTTGACTTATTCAATACATTTATATATTTTTTTTTTCTGTTAAGAAGTTACTGCTAGAAAAATAAGTACAGCTTTTCTCATTTAAAAAACAATGGAAAAAGGAAAACATTTCAGCTGAGTCTTGAATATTGAACGGTTACACATACCAAAAATATTAAGATTCTGTCATTGGAAACTGCCAGCCATAATACACAGATGAGTTTTTCAATCAGTAATTGATCATTAAGTACAAGTAAATAATTTTGGTTGTTTGGGCATATTATATTCTTTGTGGGAACAAACCAATAACTTCACAAAACTGTCTAAGCTTATGATAAGTAGTTAACAAGAACATATGAACCTATTTTTTTAAAAAAGTATTACTTTAACAGGCTCATCTCAAAAATAATCATTATTTTTCAAACACTTTGGGACATTAGCTAGTCCTAGAGAATGAGAGATTTACCTAAATGTTAATGTCAGGAAGGGTAGCAGAATGTGCCGCCCCAAAATATGCCTCTTTGTCCGAAAGATTATTTTGGACTGATTGAGAAACAGCAGACTCGGGAGAAACTCTGAAAACAGAGTAGAAGTATCCCTTTTATACAGAAAACTTACTTTTATAGAGGATCTGTCCATTTGTAAGCTTAGCTTCCTCTCTGAGCCAGGAGGAGAAAGATGATTCTAAATCACAGGAGACGCTTATCCATAGAGAAGGCATAGACTCTTCTGTACAAGTCTACAAACAAACCCTACCTTACTTTTCCTGGTAACTTCCCAACACTGGTCTCCCCACACTTCTCTCTTTGGTCTTTAGCTGAATATGATATTTAAGCTGGTGGTTTAGAACACCTCAGGGAGTTTCCCATTTTCCCCTGGGTATTTCTCATATATACATGAGGGATACATGTTAACAAGCTTGTTAGTTTTTCTCTTGTTAATCTGTCTTTTATTGCAAGAGTCTCAGCTAAGAATTCTGAATGGTAGGGAGAAAATTACTTTTCTCCCCTACGATTATTAAATAACAAAGCAGGAACACATTATTAATTTACAGTGTTCTTTTAAATATACTGTTAATGTTTGGTTTGCATCCTAGTATTATCCACTCATTTCCTGGTTAACAAAAACAGATTTCCTGAGGTTTAATTCACAATTATTATATAAAATCAGAATAGTTTTTTCTGAATTTGAATTTAGTGAATAGTGCTTGTAATTTTTAATATGTCTCATCACATTTTAGCTGATTTTACTAGTAAGAACTCCCAGGACCTTAACAGAGGAAATTACATTCTTAGGTGTCCATTGAATGGTGTAATTCTTTGCATTCATGTAACTTCGATCTACATGGTATCTGGAAGGATTTTCGCAAAGCACTGATAAACTTCCTAATAATATTCCAGAATAGAGGATAACCATCTCTCTTAGTGCATAATTTGGTTACTACAGGCCAACCCTTCCCTCTCTTTTACTTATGTTGATCTCTGATAGCTCTCCGTAATGTCTGTTCCTTCATTCATCTTTGCTCATTCTATGTATGGGAAAAGTTCATCTGTTTATGATAGATTTCAAATATATATCCTCATTTCCACTTCAATTTAACATCAAAGATATTCTTTTTTCTAAAAGAGTATTATTTGACAATCTAAATATTTGAGTTCTTATGAAGAAAGTACATAGCAAGAGAAAAAAAATTAGTTTCCACAGTTCATGAGAACTCTCAAGATCCTGAGACAGTACACTTTGCAATTCCACCTTTTTGACTTTTAGAAAGTTAAGAACATTTTATTGTTTCACCTCCTAAATAAATGTCTTCTGGAGAAATAAATAAATCATAACTTGCTTATAAAATGCTGAAATGCCTAAAAATAACTCTAATAAATTAACAAAAAAAGGTTATCAAAAATCAAAGAAAGATGTCATAACACCAGGACTTTAAAGTACGTGTGGTTTCCTACCAGTATTTTTGAGGCCTGGACAATTTCAGAATGAAATCAAATTCCTCAGGTCTGCAAGTCTGTTCAAATGAGGTGCCATTCTCGAACTTGGACGAGATGAATAGTGTGTACAATTGTTCTACTAAACTTTGTCAGTTATTGCTATTTGAGCAATATACAATGAAATAAAAACATAACTTGAAAAAAAAGAAAGCATCTCAGAGCAGCTTGTTAAAAATGAAACAACACGCCCAAAATAATCACCTGCCCCCACCTTAGGCAAACCAAGGCTTAGTTGCAAAATGTAACCTTTTAACCAGTCAATCTGGAATAAACTGACCAGGGCAAGTGAGGTTATGTGCCTGATAGACATCCCTTTCTCCAAAAGAAGGTGACCTTATCAGAAATAATCTTGTCTTTATGACTCCTTTGTCTTACCCACTTTCTGACTTCATAAATCATCTATTTTGTACAATTCCTTGGAGCCCCTTTCTACTTCCTAGACTGGATACTGCCCTGTCTGTGAATTGTTGAATGCAGCCAATTCAATCTTCAAATTTACTCAGTTGAATTTTGTTTTTTAACAATGAGAAAAAAATATATACCTTTTTCAGTGTAATTAGATGTTGTAAAACAAAAACAATTTTTTCTTTCTTTCTTTCTTTCTTTCTTTCTTTCTTTCTTTCTTTCTTTCTTTCTTTCTTTCTTCTTTCTTTCTTTCTTTTCTTTTCTTTTCTTTTCTTTTCTTTTCTTTTCTTTTCTTTTACCTTAATCCTTCTAGGTCTTTGGCTAAGTCTCTGTTAGAAGAGAGAGATTGACAAGAGAAAACCAAACAGAGGAGTATTAATATGTATGTCTTGTATATACATGAGAAAAACTCAGAGATGATTGACTCTAAGGGGTGCTTACTCACTAATGTCAACTCAAGAAAAGAGATTTGGGGTTTCTGGGTAGGTGAGGTAAATCGTGGGAAGGTGGTGGGGCAAAGTACGGCGTACAAGGGTAAGGTTTGATAGACAGATTTAAGTCAGTGCCTTCTCTATTCTATATAAAACTCTTGCAATTAAGAATCATCCTTCTCTACCGGATACAGAGAGGGAGGCACCTTTACAAATGAGATTTCCTTTATAAATGTAAATTTCTCTTAAAAAGGGGAAACATGCTCTATCTTCAGAACTTCTCTTGTGTCTGCTGTTTCTTAAGATAATCAGTTCAGAAAAATCCTTATGCCAAAGAGAGATATTTTTGAGTGACACACAGGCATACTTTGGTGATATTGTGGGTTTGGTTCCAGGCAACTGCAATGAAACAAATATACTAATAAAGCAAGTCAAGTTAATTTTTTTTTTGGTTTCTTTGTGCACTCAAAAGTTATGTTTACATAATATTGTAGTTTAATGAGAGTGCAATAGCATTATGCCTAAATACACAATGTACATAACTTCATTAAAAACAATTTCTTGTTAAAAATTCTAACCATCATTTGAGCTTTCAGTGAGTCAGAATCTTTTTGCTGGTGGTGGGTACTGCTTTCGTGTTATTTATTTAACTTTTCTCTCAAAAAGCAAGTGGAAGCTTGGAGTACAGCTTACATATACCAAGCAAGCAATTAGTAATTGTGTTAATATTTCAACTTTATCTATTTTGTAAGGGATCTCTCCATG
Organism: Felis catus; assembly: GCF_018350175.1. Lineage (NCBI taxonomy): Eukaryota > Metazoa > Chordata > Mammalia > Carnivora > Felidae > Felis > Felis catus. Next base: position 21,514,000 of record NC_058376.1, on the reverse strand, counting down.
TACTGAGTCCATTGTAGTTCAAAAACTACCAATCATTTTTCCATTTTTTTCTCAGGTTGGGATATTTCAAATAAAACTTGTAAGTGCAATATTTCCTTTCCCTCCATAAGTTTCAAATTATGTTTATGTTTAAATCTTTTTCATTCAAGGGGGTTCTACTCTAAAAATAAGGTTTTTGGACTTTCTAAATTTTTAATATTTGTTGTTTCTTTTTTTTTATTTAACTAGGGAATTCTTCTGTGTATACTTGAATAAAATGCACATTCTATTCTTCATGGATGGATATATATATATGTGTATATATATATATATATATGTGTATATATATATGGATATATATGTGTATATATATATATGTGTATATATATGGATATATGTATATATATATATGTATATATGTATATATGGATATATATGTGTATATATATATATGTGTATATATATATATATATGTGTGTATATATATATGGATATATATGTGTATATATATATGGATATAT